>NC_084556.2:20990000-21230000 GCF_033978685.3 Nerophis lumbriciformis
CGTGGTGGTGGGTGGGTGGTTGCTGTCATGGTGCACGTATTGGAGTGTTGTGTTGGGTTTCGTGAATGGTTGGTAGCTGTTATTTCTCAGGTTGAAAGTGACGTCAAGGTAGTTGTGATGCTTGCTCAAGCTTTTCATTTAATCAACTAACTGTAGTCATTGGGAAAAGATGGAAACAAATAATTAATTATGGAACTACTAAATTATTAGTTTGTAAACCTCTAATAAGAAATTCGAGTTGGCAAAAAGGAACTAAAATAAATAGAAAAATATATAAGTTTTATTTAATAAAGAAATCTTTGAAGGCTGCCCCATACAACACATTTGGAAAATGGGAGGACTTTTTTGACTGCCCGTTGCCGTGGGATGCCATATTCAAACTAATCTATAAAACTACTATTGATGTGCAAAATCGTTATTTTCAAATTAAAATTATTTATAACTTCTTACCCACGGGGAAAATGTTAAAATTATGGAATATGACAGAGTCAGATGACTGCCGATTTTGTTGTCAGGTGTCTGAATCCACCCTGCATTTGTTTTGGTATTGTCATATTGTGTCTTCTTTTTGGGTGGAAGTTGAAAAAATGTGTTTAAGGATTGGTTTGTTTATGAAGCTTGATGTGGTTTCTGTTATTTTGGGAGAGTTCATTGACAATCATGATTTAATCAATTTAATTATAGTACTCGGTAAAAGGTTTATTTTTAAGGCCAAAAACAGATATTCACTTAGTATTACTTTCTTTAAAACATTTATTCAGTATTTTTTAACTTTAGAAAGTTACATGGTTGAAAACGATAATGATGCCAAAAAACATAAAAAAAGATGGGAAGTCCTCAAAGGCTTATGTTGAAAGTGTAATTATTTATAGATTATATGCTATCTGTTGTTGTATTCCCTAACTTTTAGTGACCTGAACATAAGCTGGACTGTAAATACTTTTTTTGTTTTTGTTTTTAAAATGTAATTTTGTTTATAGATTATATGCAATCTATTGTGTTCCAAAATTTTCTGTTTTTTTTTTGTTTGTTTGTTTGTTTGTTTGTTTTCTCAGTGTACATGAATGAAGGTGTGTGTTGCTGGACCCGACTTGGACATTGTCTGGACTGGACCTGGTTTAAAAAAAAAAAAAACAGCCTTTAAACAAAGCTAATTTCGTTTGCAGCCAGGTCTGGTGAAGATAAGGTCCTTTCTTTCTTTTTTTATTTATTTATTTTATTTTTATTTTTTTATAGATAGGATAAATAAATATTTTCTTGGATAAAGAGGAAAGTAAACAATATAAAAATAATTACATAAGGGAGAAAAGGGAAAGAAAAAATAGTAATTAAATGAAAATGTTAGTGGACAAGCAGCACAAACAATCAAGTGTGCTTCAGGGACTGTGTTGTGTCCCTTGCAGAAGTGTTGTCCATGTTGTGGAAACCAGAATATTGTTGGCAGAAAGAAACAACCCCTTTTGTGTGAGTGGGTGTGTGTGAGTGTGAATAGGGGAGGGAGGTTTTTTTTTCTGGGTTGATGCACTAGTTGAAAGTGTATCGTGTGTTTTTTTCTATGTTGATTTAATAAAAAAAAAAAAAAAAAAAAAAAAAAGTTGCTGCCACGGCCACTCTACCAGCCGAGCCACACCGCCCCAAAGTGGCGATGCACTTTACAAATTAACACAGTATGAGTAAAATAAAACAAATACTGCAATGTAAGTTATTGAACAAGTGCCATAAAATAAATGACTCAAAGAAAAACAATATGACAATTTAATACAATATGTAGAGTGGAATTTCCGAACTTAATTGCTTTTCAACAAGGTTCGAAAAACGAAAAGTTTGCATAGTGAAGAAGAATTCTCCATAAGAATCAATTTGGTTCTAGCCTCGACAAAAGTGCATATTTTAGAAAAAAACAGTTTACTTTGAAGACACTACATTGTGTATATACCTGTATATATATATAATATATATATATATATATATATATATATGTATATATATATATATATATATATATATATATATATACACACACATACATATATATAAGCTTAAATATCAACACACACACACACACACACACACACACACACACACACACACACACACTCACACGTCTCATTGGTGCACTCCAAGACCAAAACACAAAAAAAGGAAAATCCTTTTATCATGTGTCTGGGAATATCTGTAGCATCGTTGAACACTCTGGGAGTTCCGCAGTGATAAAAGAGCAGTGGCTTCACGTAGTCACCGCTAGCGTAAGCACAAACTAGCAGTGTGAGGCAATCTGTCACCGGCGTGTGTCTCAGTTAGGGTTGCCAACCGTCCCTTGAAAAACAGAATTTTCCTGTACTTAGAGACAAAAGTACACCTTCCGTATGGAGCTGTCAAGGGATGCCCTTTGTCCTGTATTTTATTACCGTGAGAATAAAAAAATGTCCTCAAATCAAAAGATTTCAAGGAGTGACAACAGCTTTACAACAGTCTTCCACAGACTAAGCTAATCGATGCCAGAGTGCCTGATCGCTCTCCTGTCAAACTCATTGCAAATCAACTTTTCTGCCATCTGGGAATTAGCTTTGCCTTGACTCTCTGTCACTTTGACTCACATCTACAGCAACTAGCTAACTACAGTTAACTGCCAAGTTTCTGGAAACCAGCACTCCAAATGTAACTTTCCAAATGTGAGAAATGAGGAAAGTTCAGTGATCGCTTTTGTCTGACGGGGAAGCTAAAAAACCCAAAACCAGTGAAGTTGGCATGTTGTGTAAATCGTAAATAAAAACAGAATACAATGATTTGCAAATCTTTTTCAACTTATATTCAATTGAATAGACTGCAAAGACAAGATATTTAATGTTCGAACTGAGAAACAATTTTTTTTTTTGCTAAAAATCGTTAACTTAGAATTTAATGGCAACAACACATTGCAAAAAAGTTGTCTCAAGGGTATTTTTTTACCACTGTGTTACATGGCCTTTCCTTTTAACAACACTCAGTAAACGTTTGAGAACTGAGGTGACACATTTTTTAAGCTTTTCAGGTGGAATTATTTCCTATTCTTGCTTGATGTACAGCTTAAGTTGTTCAACAGTCCGAGATCTCCGTTGTGGTATTTTAGGCTTCATAATGCGCCACACATTTTCAATGGGAAACAAGTCTGGACTACAGGCAGGCCAGTCTAGTACCCGCATTCTTTTACTACGAAGCCTGGCTGTTGTAACACGTGCAGAATGTGGCTTGGCATTGTCTTGCTGAAATAAGCAGGGGCGTCCATGAAAAAGACGTTGCTTGGATGGCAACATATGTTGCTCCAAAACCTGTATGTACCTTTCAGCATTAATGGCGCCTTCACAGATGCGTAAGTTACCCATGCCTTGGGCACTAATACACCCCCATACCATCACAGATGCTGGCTTTTGAACTTTGCGCCGAAAACAGTCCGGTTTCCTCTTTGGTCCGGAGGACACGATGTCCACAGTTTCCAAAAACAATTTGAAATGTGGACTCGTCAGACCACAAAACACTTTTCCACTTTGCATCAGTCTGGGTGTTGTTGATAAATGGCTTTTGCTTTGCATAGTAGAGTTTTAACTTGTACTTATAGATGTAGCGACGAACTGTAGTTACTGACAGTAGCTTTCTGAAGTGTTCCTGGTGATATCCTTTACACACTGATGTCGCTTTTTGATGCAGTACCGCCTGAGGGACCGAATGGCATTCAATGTTGTTTTTCAGCCTTGCCGATAACGTGCACTCGGAACCTTTTGATGATATTACGGACCGTAGATGGTGAAATCCCTAAATTCCTTGAAATAGCTCGTTGAGAAATGTTGTTCTTTAACTGTTCGACAATTTGCTCACGCATTTGTTCACAAAATGGTGACCCTCGCCCCATCCTTGTTTGTGAATGGCTGAACATTTCATGGAAGCTGCTTTTATACCCAATCATGGCACCAACCTGTTCCCAATTAGCCTGTTCACCTGTGGGATGTTCCAAATAAGTGTTTGATGAGCATTCTTCAACTTTCTCAGTCTTTTTTGCCACTTGTGCCAGCTTTTTTGAAACATGTTGCAGGCATCAAATTTCAAATGACCTAATATTTGCAAAAATTAACGAAGTTTACCATTTCGAACGTCAAGTATCTTGAATTTGCAGTGTATTCAATTGAATATAAGTTGAAAAGGATTTGCAAATCATTGTATTCTGTTTATATTTACGATTTACACAACCTGCCAACTTCACTGGTTTTGGGGTTTGTAAAATCGTCCAACTCAAGGGTTCGCAAGCCGGAATCTGACTAGCTAAAATGGTAACTGTATAGCTTGTCTAGCAACCCGGAGCTACAAAGCAAGACTGTGAGAGTTTGGACACATTTCAAGCATTTCTGATCACACAAAGTGATCTCTAAGACAAGCTGACACAGCTCTGACCGGTGCAACGCACGACAATTGTGGAAATAAACTTGTCAGAAGTGCCGCCAGCCTCGAATCTCTTCGAAATGGCCGCGCCCGTGTGTACAGGGTGTAAACAGGATGTGACGCAGGGGCCCCAACTCTTCGAAATGGCCATGCTCGCCTGTACAGAAAGTGATGTCATCAAAAAAGCAGCTCCTGATGGCCTTAAGCAGCATGCAAAATAGGTAGGTCGGTAACAAAACTTTGTTTTCAGCACAAACCCGTTCAAGATTAGACAAACAGTGTACAGCTGAGATAGGCTCCAGCGACCCCCTGCGACCCAAGCGGTAGAAAATGGATGGCAGGATGGGTGTACAAGGTTACAGAACAGGAACGCTGATGGGTCGCCACAAGGCGCCCCGTAAAAGATGGGAAAAAGGTAAAGGCTTGGGGAGGATGAGTAAAAAATACAATCTAGGCTGGGCTCCTAAGGGGGCCCAGTCTGGAGGGGGGGAACAACTCCATAGCAAAGCACATATACTGTACATATTACAACATACAACTTGAGACTTGCAACAGAGGGGAGGGAGTGGGGGCTACGGTGGCAAATGAATGAATGAATGAAGCATTCATTTGCAATGTCAACGTTCGTAAACCAAAAACAACGCAAGTAGAGAAGTTGGTGAATCGAGGGTCTACTGTACATGCTCTCCAAAGTCAACATTGAAGTAGGCATCTCTGTGCTACTTCGCTTTAAAAGAAACAGGCAGTGTTGTAAGTCAAGAGGATACAGAGTGTGTTTGTGTAAACGCGTATGTTTGCATGCGCACGTCTCTCACACATGTAAAAGGTGTCTCAGTGCAGCCCAGACAGGACGTCTGCTCTTTTAGTTGAAAGCACAGAGTCTCTCAGCATTAAGTGTTCTGTGCATGGACAGACAAGAGGACTCATAAAACAACATCCAGCAGAGCGTGTTACTCAAGTTCTCTTCATTAAGCAGCATTTTCCGGCTGTGCGCGCCTCTTAGTGGGCCACAATGACACTGGGAACATGGCACCAGGGCAAAATGTTCATTTATTTTATGGACATCAACTTTCAGCACTTGGGGATTTATCTCCTGTTGAAAGACAATTCAAAGACTGAGGGCGGTTTGTCATAAAACTCAGTAGCATGTAAACATATCACACACAGGTTAGATCAAAAGGACTTTTATGGAGCACAGAAGTCTGTCAGCAACCTCGCAGCATACAGTAGTAATAATAGCATGATGTACTGTACCACAGCAGGTAATGTATTATATAACCTTTTTCCGGTTTTCAGGGCACACTTGCTCTTGTTATTGACGCTATTGAGCCTCTGGCACTAAAAGAATACCTAAAACCTTCTTTTTAAGAATGTACATGGAGTAACCCCCATATTGCGTCACCACTGACTTAACAAAGCTCTCAAGATAAAAGTTATAAATCCTGATGTAGCCTCTAAAGGACATATAATTATACTGTGCTTTCCTTCCTTCAATCAACTATTACTGTATCTAAATCTTGTGGAATCGTTGAAGGCATTTACTATGATGAGCACATGGGAGCACATAAAAGATGATAGACGACAGCGAGCGAGCTGAACATTATTAAAAACAGATGCATTCAAATGAGTACAGTGTGACATCATCGTTTGGAAGTTTGACTGTAAAAAAGTCTCGATTTATTGTTGTTATTGTCTTAAATTCCTTTGCCCGCACCTTTGTCCAAATCCTCATCGAAATAGACTTCTTTCTCGGCTCATGCATCGTTTTTCTTCAGTTACAAGAAAATTGTTTTGTTTTTTGATATCCTTTTTGTGTAATCCTGCAAACTGTATCCGTCCTATCGTATATTTTACTATTTTAACCCTTTCATGCATGGCGGTTGGGTATTGGCTGCCGAATGTAAATATTCCATTACACTTTTCTAGCTGATATATTTTAAGTATTCAGCTAATTTCTTTCACATTTGGCTCATTTTCTTTTCTTCAGGTAGAAACTAAATGGTAAATTTAAATGTTAAATGTTGAATCTATATCTAAATGTTATAGCTAAATCTAAATGTTAAGTATAAATACAAGTGTTACATTTAAACATAAATATTAAACATTACATATAAATGTTAAATCTATATGTAAATGTAAAATTTTGAATATAAATCTTATATCTAAACTTTATGTTTAATATAAGATTTAAATGTTAAATCTAAATCTAAATATTAAAACCAAATGCTGAACATAAATGTAACATTTATATTCAACATTTATATTTAAAACGCTTAACATTTAGATTTCAAATTTAGATTTAGCATTTATATTTAACCTTTATTTTTAAGCTTTAGGTTTATATTTAACATTTAGATATAGATTTAATATTTAGATTTAACATGTAGAGTATATTCAGTATTTAATTTCTACCTCAAATGTGAGAGAAATTAGCTACATGTGAGAATATTAAAATAATATCAGCTTGAAAATTGTGAGTAGATTTTTACACACTGCACCCCATAATCAGATTGCTACAGTGGACAGCAATTCCAAATGTTTTTGCTCCAGTATACATGGATATATGCAATATTGGTCGCTAAAGTGGATGCTGTTGTGTCTTGCCGTACACTTCCACTAGTTGGTCAGCTGTTCTAAGGGTAAAAAAAAACTCTCCTCAAAAGCAAGAAAGCACAGATATGCAGTGCAGGGGACGTATTTCAGTCCATTCTTTCAATTGTTGGAGACCCTTGCTAGAGTAAAAGAATGTGGCCGTTAAACAATGTAATTGTGACTAATCATGTGGCCACTAAATTGGACAGAATGCATGACTGGCTGCATTTTGATTGACATGTATATCTACTATTGCTGTGACGCAGATTAATCTTCAGTGTTTTTTTAGGCTGCAAATCAATACATTCCTGTTAATACAATATAACAAAGTGTTTTAAAAAATGTTTTAATGAGTTTTAAAAGTCTGGAGATGTTTTATTTTGATTCGCGATATATTTGGCTGTATTAAAATACATGTATGTGAATACATTGTTAAAGATCATTAGAAATTATACAGATTACAATGAAACATTATTTTATAAAATTTTTCTTAAAAATGTGCGCTGTTGTGGACATTTCCCCAACTCCTTGAAAATGTATGTTTAAAAACCCTTTTTTTCATGCTTTTAGAGTAATAATAAAACATGTGGGGGCTAAAATCCCAAAATATGTATAAATCCATGGGTTAAAAACATTTTTGTGGAAAAGGTCATTAAAATAAAACAATTTCTACAGAAAATTGTATGCAGGAAATCTATTGCATATCTTTACCTACCAGTATTGTAGGGTTCAAATAAAACCCAAATACTGTAAGAAAAAGCCCCTCACACAGGAAGGTGTTTGCAGAGTGATACATATTTGACCACTTATTTTTTTTTTTTTTACATTTTAAGGAAAGCTGAGCTTTCCTTGCAGTCTTAGAGAAATAGCCACTGCACATATTGTATGGAGCAGCCTGACACATTTATAAGTACTTTATGGTTCTATGGTGTGACCTTGTGGCAGCATGGTACAGTAGCGATGGTTGTCGTGATGCCAATATGCAGAAGGCAGCATGGAGACAGTGCGCATGTAAAAATTATTTACAAACCCCGTTTCCATATGAGTTGGGAAATTGTGTTAGATGTAAACATAAACGGAATACAATGATTTGCAAATCATTTTCAACCCATAATCAGTTGAATATGCTACAAAGACAACATATTTAAAGTTCAAACTGATAAACATTTTTTTTGTTTGCAAATAATCATTAACTTTAGAATTTGATGCCAGCGACACGTGACAAAGAAGTTGGGAAAGGTGGCAATAAATACTGATAAAGTTGAGGAATGCTCATCAAACACTTATTTGGAACACCCCACAGGTGAACAGGCTAATTGGAAACAGGTGGGTGCCATGATTGGGTATAAAAACAGCTTCCCAAAAAATGCTCAGTCTTTCACAAGAAAGGATGGGGCGAGGTACACCCCTTTGTCCACAACTGCGTGAGCAAATAGTCAAACAGTTTAATAACAACGTTTCTCAAAGTGCAATTGCAAGAAATTTAGGAATTTCAACATCTACGGTCCATAATATCATCAAAAGGTTCAGAGAATCTGGAGAAATCAGTCCACCAAAGCGGCATGGCCGGAAACCAACATTGAATGACCGTGACCTTCGATCCCTCAGACGGCTCTGTATCAAAAACCGACATCAATCTCTAAAGGATATCACCACATGGGCTCAGTAACACTTCAGAAAACCACTGTCACTAAATACAGTTCATCGCTACATTTGTAAGTGCAAGTTAAAGCTCTACTATGCAAAGCGATAGCCATTTATCAACAACATCCAGAAACGTTGCAGGATTCTCTGGGCCCGAGATCATCTAAGATGGACTCATGCAAAGTGGAAAAGTGTTCTGTGGTCTGACGAGTCCACATTTCAAATTGTTTTTGGAAATATTTGACATCGTGTCATCCAGACCAAAGGGGAAGCAAACCATCCAGACTGTTATCGACGTAAAGTTCAAAAGCCAGCATCTGTGATGGTATGGGGGTGCATTAGTGCCCAAGGCATGGGTAACTTACACATCTGTGAAGGCACCATTAATGCTGAAAGGTACATAAAGGTTTTGGAACAACATATGCTGCCATCTAAGCGCCGTGTTTTTCATGGACGCCCCTGCTTATTTCAGCAAGACAATGCCAAGCTACATTCAACACGTATTACAACAGCGTGGCTTCGTAAAAAAAGAGTGCGGGTACTTTCCAGGCCCGCCTGTAGTCCAGACCTGTCTCCCATCGAAAATGTGTGGCGCATTATGAAGCGTAAAATACGACAGCGGAGACCCCGGACTGTTGAACGACTGAAGCTCTACATAAAACAAGAATGGGAAAGAATTCCACTTTCAAAGCTTCAACAATTAGTTTCCTCAGTTCCCAATCGTTTATTGAGTGTTGTTAAAAGAAAAGGTGATGTAACACAGTTGTGAACATGCCCTTTTCCAACTACTTTGGCACGTGTTGCAGCCATGAAATTCTAAGTTAATTATTATTTGCAGAAAATAAATAAAGTTTATGAGTTTGAACATCAAATATCTTGTCTTTGTAGTGCATTCAATTGAATATGGGTTGAAAAGGATTTGCAAATCATTGTATTCCGTTTATATTTACATCTAACACAATTTTCCAACTCATATGGAAACGGGGTTTGTAATATGCGAAAGAACAAAGGATGAGTGCAGGTAGGAAGTGCACCAGAAGCATTGGGGAAGCCATGCAATTACAAAAGCTAAACATGCTACAACGTAAACTAACAGAATGCTTGATGACAGCAACAGTTTACAAACGTGAAGCCCCAAGAGCTTTTCTTTGAGCTTGAAAGTATTGACCAGTGTACAGAAGAGCTGCCATATGGTGGCCATCATGTTCCAATATAGTTCACTTTACACCTCCAGTATACTTGAGTCTCTTCAACATTTCCACTGGTGTCTTTCAGGGGAATGCCAGTTCATCAGTTGACTCATGTTGTGTAGCTCGGCCATGTTTTTAGGGCCCCAAGTTTCAACCTCAGTGTTCTTGGAGGCTGACTCTGAGCCAAGCTGTAATGGAGTCACATCACAGCGGCACATTTCCACATCTTGGCAGTAAAAAGAACTATCAAAGCAGAAAACACACAGAGTTCCAGCATCTCTGATAAACCCCAAATGGCTCTTTGCCGTCCAGCTTGCACCCCTGGAAAGCAAAACCAAATGTTCTAAGGGGACAGAACATTTTGGACGCGAGGCATCTTTGCGGTATGATTCATCTGGTCCTCACATTTGTAATCTGCAACCTGAACAGTTTCACCATGTCAATAAGCAGCAGTGATCACTTTTATTGACAAGACTAGAGCAAGTTATTGAATCCAAATATTTAAAAAATGATTCGCTAAAATAATAAAGATGACTTTTGATTGACACCCAACATATGATTGTATTGTGTGGTTGCTGAAAAGTATTCAAAGACATCTTCAAGACACACGGGCTATCCATCAACATTTTCTGCAACATTTTCCCTATTAAAAATGAATGGACATTTTTCTCCCAAAAGGATAATAAAGGAGTATAGGAGCTGAATTTAGTGTTTTAAATCAGGCATTAGCAGGACAGCTCAACATAAACCCTAAGGAATTACCGTCAAGACGGCTGATGTACAGCAAGCAATCTGAGTACACAAGGGGCCTAGATCTTCCTACAAAAAGCAGATATGAGCAAAAAAAATCACTTTGCAATGGAATAGATTCCTATTATTTATCAGAAAATAAAGGATAAAGGATTATTTGTTGTTGGAGTTCCCAAACATATCAAACTATCGTGTGCTCCAGACATCACTCTACACCACAAAACAGATGAAAACTTGTGTGTGGCTGAGTAAAGGACTTTGGAATCAAGACTTTCCTGGATAAATATGCATAGTTTTTGCTCGGGTCAGGTTGCATTCCATGATTCAACTTTGCGTCCACTGCCATGTTTGTTGTTGCAAGCGCCGTTTACGAGTACGCGTGTTTCCCCCCGTCTTTATCAATATATAACTATAGACTATCAACATTGTGTATGTGCTGAAAGCTTCATTTATGATTGCCCCCTTTGGTAAAAGTTTAACTCTTTTAGGTTTTGCTCACACTTGCTTTCTTGTTTTTAGACATGCTGAGTTGGTGCTTTTTAAAACACTCATTGCAAAAATGTGTTATAGAAATAAAAATAGTATCATTATAATACTTAAATGGGAAACACTAAATGTTAAAAGTATGTAAAACAAACCTTCAATAGAGTGTTGTATTTTTGTCCTATTTTTTCATAAAATCTTGTACTCTTACGTCATTCTTGATTACTTCTCAAGTCATTTTTTTATTTTTTATTTTTTTCTCAAGTCATTTTGAATTCAAGCAACATAAGCTGCACACAATAAATCTTAGTAGAAAAAAATATGTTTCCATATATTAGCCGCAGATATAGAAGTTGTGAAATTAGTTGTTTGCGCAGAAAGATTGTGTAAATGTTTATTTTACTCTATTGTCATTATATAAACAAACACTAATGATATTTGACCAAAAACCAATGAAGCATCATCACTGCCATACTACCCAAAAATATAACATAATGAGTTTTGATAATCTTATACATTTCTAATTTTTAATAGCTATTTTTAAGTGTCTTAATTGATTAGCCTCTGGTGTAATGTGTAAATAAATACAAAGATACAATAGTGAAGGTGTGCTGCAGTCTGTGGGATCTGCAGAGTGAAGAGGTCTGAGACCCTGGGTCAGTCTGCGTTCTCAGTGAAGGCCTCACATCTGTGGGACTCTGTGCCACTGGAGTTAAAGTCACAGTCGAACATTAAACTTTTCTCCACAAAACTGAAACAGTAGCTTAAGGAGAAATCCGAATTGTGAGCACTACAACTGCATGTTGCTGAGAAGTTAAATGCTCAATTAGACAAAATAGCATCTTGGCTGGCATCATCCTGTTTAACCTTAAACACTAAAAAGACTAACTCTGTCTGCTTCTCCATAAAAAATCTACCTCAAACAAACCTGAATATAAAAATTAATGAGGAGCTCATTGAACAAGTACCTGAAGTCAAATATTTAGGCATAATCATAGACTATCAGCTGAATTTTAAAAGTCACATTAACAAAATGTGTAAAACCCTGAAGGCAAACCTAGGCTGTTTTAAGATTATAAAACACTGCTTAACTCTTAGCTGTGCTTTTACTTTTATGAATGCAATGATTCTTTCACACATATATTATGGCTTAACTACATGGTCCCAGGCACACCAGTCATCAATCAAGACCATTGAGTGTCTTTATAACCGCACCTTGAAAGTTCTAAACAAGAAGAGTATACGATATCATCATTGCCAAATTTGAACCAAATACAATATTTTAAGTTTTACCAATTTTATTTTGTTACACACAGTCAAACTGTTTTTTAAATGCTTGGATAACTCTGCTCCCCAATTGCTCTGCAAGGCAATTACAAGACTGCAAAGTGGTACCAGGTCTACCACCCGAGCAATGTCAAAAGGCAACTGTTGTGTTCCATTTCGTAGGACATCTTTTGCCCAAACTGCCTTTTCAATAAAAGGACCACAACTATGGAACTCTTTACCTGACACTTTGAAAAGTATACCTGCACTTGTCACTTTCAAAAAACAAACAAAATTATGGCTAGTTGAGCAACAATCGTGTTCCCATGTTTAGTTTTTACTCATTTTTACTAATTGGTTTTTATCTAGTCTGCACTTTGTCTGTGTTATTATTATTATTGGCTTTTAACTCTAGTTTGCACTTTGTCTATATTATTACTATTATCATTATTATCGACTCATTCTATTTTTTATTTTCCTATTTTAATGATGTTGGATCTGTGTTGTTGTTGTTGTTGGGGACAAGTGTTGTAAATTAGCTTTGGCTACAAACACTATGATGCATACATTGGATAACTGTTTCAGATGTCTATGTTTTTGTATCTGTCCCTATTTCAAATAAACCTCTATAATAATAATGGACAAATGGGGCCAATTATTTTTAATGTATTTTTATTTTGTACTTGCCTTAATACTTTTTGTGTTTTTCACTTTTCTCAACTTTTCTTTGAAAGCCTAACCAGGGACGAGGGTTGCAAATTAGCCTGTGGCTAGAAGTCCTTTGTACTTTGACATCGGTTACCTATGGGTAGCAATGTTTAATTGTACTGTCCCTGCCAAATAAATAAATCAATACCTTAATTGTTTACTAACGGTGCCTGTAACAAGGCAGTAAAAGGGATAATCAAACAAAACAGAAGTCATCGTCATGGAGCCAGTAGCTGTGGAACCTAGCTCTCCAATCAGCTAAACAGACTCAACAACTCCACAGTGACGTTTTGGTGAATTTACTGAGGAATTTGTGAAACTGAAACAATACAGAAAGAATGCAGTTGTATGTTAATAACACTAACACAGACATTTGTAAACGTGTTAGCATATTAGCTCATGCTCATGACGGTAGTTTGATTAATAGCGCCCCAGCTATACCGCTGCGGCGGTATAGCTCGGTTGGTAGAGGTTCGATCCCCGCATCCGCCATCCTAGTTACTGCCGTTGTGTCCTTGGGCAAGACACTTTACCCACCTGCTCCCAGTGCCACCCACACTGGTTTAAATGTAACTTAGATATTGGGTTTCACTATGTAAAGCGCTTTGAGTCACTAGAGAAAAGCGCTATATAAATATAATTCACTTCACTTCATTACATTACGAAAGCACGTACAAATATGCATGAAAACGCTCATACGGACATCACACACGGGACAATTTAGTAAGTATGAATAGGTTTAGTTATATTGTAAAACTTACAAACGCTGCTTTAATGAAGAATACAGTACATACAAGTGGAAACGCTATGGACGACTACAAGACGGAACAGGAGTTGTACTTCCGGTTCAACGCACTAAACAGGAAAAAATACTGTAGACGTTCAATCCCCAGCATCTGCAAAGAGCAAATTTGTCCAAAGGATGGCGCCAAACCACAAACAATAACACAACTTTTCAGTGTCTCTGCTTAAGTTTTATGAAAATTAATTGTTAAATACAAAATATTATGGCCGTTAGCGAGGAAAAATCCATACATTAGTCGCACCGTTTTATAAGCGGCAGGGTTTAACTGCTCAATGGCCTTGTGGTTAGAGTGTCCGCCCTAAGACTGGAAGGTCGTGAGTTCAAACCCAGGCCGAGTCATACCAAAGACTATAAAAATGGGACCCATAGCACTCAGGAATTGGGGGTTAAATCACCAAATGATTCCCGAGCGGGGCACAGCTGCTGCTCACTGCTCCCCTCACCTCCCAGGGGGTGAACAAGGGTGATGGGTCAAATGCAGAGAATAATTTCGCCACACCAAGTGGCGAAATTATGTGTGTGACAATCATTGGTATTTTAACTTTAACTTTTACTTTGCAATTAAGTAAACACAGTCTCAAAGGAATCTAACCTGTGCAGGCACTTTCTGAGGAAACATCCATATTTCGATGTCCGGCCTCTGAGCCCTATGGCTCTTGAAACTGCGGCCGTCTTCATTATGTAGTTGAATAACGCTGTCTTACCTGCTTCACGAGCAGTCACGTTCTGCTGACAAACACACGCTTCCGCCAGCGTGCGTAACTAACAACAGTCCTCCTTGTAACAACTGGATGAGACCAAAAAAATAGACTTACCGGTATGTATTTTTTTGCCAAAGCAAAACAAGCAGGCTTTGAGGAGGTTCACTCACAAACAAACAAAAATAAAATTTTGAAAAGCACACTTTTACTCAGCTACACTAGCTAGTAGCTAACATCAGTTGGTCGCTAGCATTACCGTATTTTTCTAACCATAGGGCGCACCAAATTATAAGGTGCACCGTCGAGGAGCGGGTCTATTCAGGTCTATTTTCATTTAAAAGGCGCATTAAAGGGGTCATATTATGATTTTCCCCCCCCAAAATTTAAAACACTTCCTTGTGTCATAAAGTTGTGGTTCTTTGGTCAAAATGTTGCATAGATGATGTTTTACAGACCATATTCAAGACGTCTTCTGACCATCGCTTCCGGATGTGCCGTTTTGTGGCCGGTCTTATTTACATGGCTCCACTTCACAGCGTCTTCTCCCCGTCATCTTTGTTGTAGCGGTGTAGCGTGCAAGGAGTTGAAGAATTGTCAAAAGATAGAGCTAACTGTTTAATGACATTCAGACTTTACTTAAATCAATAACGGAGCAGCATCTCCTCATCCGTGGCTCACTAGTGCAACAACACGGGACACATTTGCGAAATGTGTCCCGTGAAAAAATGTCTAACTGGAACTCTTTAATAACCCACTACACCGGTATGTTTTTAGTGCTTCCATAGCGAGATATAAGTTAGAACTTTACGCTACTTTATATTAGAAATTGCAACAGCGGAGGATAAATGCCTCATAACAAGAAGATAGAGAAAAAGAAGAACCTTATCGACTATGACGTTGGCACGGACTACAATGGCGAACGGGCGCACATTTTCAGGACTTATGCAGATCTCAAATACACATTAGCAGGTACCAGAAGGTAAGAAAAGTTGGTTTTGCATAATTTTGCGAAACAAAACGCCAGGTAATATGTGTGCAAATAGGTGCCATTTTGCGTTTCTTATACACACACCATAATAAAACCTGTATGTTGAATTACAATATGTCTCACTACGGTAGCCGTAATGCTCCGACAATCCAGCAAGCGGTGCGGCTTCTTAGTTTACCAAAGTCGTACTAAAACATTTTGACAGATTTTTGAGCGCTGTGTGTAATGTTCTATATTCTCAATGGAACATTTAAAGTTTTGGTGTTGTTTACTGGCGTCATCTTGCAGTCCACACGTATCTCTTATGTGTGACTGCCATCTCCTGGTCACACTTATCATTACACCATGTACCAAATAAAATAGCTTTAAGGTCGGTAAGCACAACCAGAATTATTCCGTACGTTAGGCGCACCGGGTTATAAGGCGCAGTGTTGATTTTTGAGAATACAAATAAAATGAAAGTATTTTAAGTGCGCCTTATAGCCCCGAAAATACGATAGTTAGTAACTATCCATAGACAGACAAAAAAGGGCTTTTCAAACCAAGGGTCAAAAGAGCGTGACAGACATGTGCTAAGAAGAAGAATAACTCTTAAATTCATTGAATTAAAGAAGGAAATCTTTGAAAAAACATGGCTGAGACTGCTACAATCTGCACCATACCAAAGCAAAATGCATTGATAACGCCAGCCAAGGATGTTAAAATGTTTTCTAACAAACATTTATCCATGAAAATATGAAGAAGCTGTTGATGGTGTGTTTGATGGAGAAGCAGCTTGCTTTCACACTGCACTGTCAATAAACTCATTGTTCTGCCCCCGTTACTCGATCCAGCATGTGCAGCTAGTTAAGAAAAAGAAGCTCTAGTTTTTGTTGGATTGATGCTCCTTCTTTTGAATTATTTTCCTTCATTTAGATTCTTAAGACTGAGAATTTAAACATAAAAGTATACCATCCATTGTTTATCTTGCATAAATAGTATCCACTGCGTATTTTACATAAATCAAATCGAAGGTTTAGTGTTAATATATGCACACATGAAACTACAAATGTTTACACAAAAATAAATTACACAACATTCACACACCAAACCTTGTATGTGACTTATCACTATTAGCGCTGTCGCCCTCTACTGGTCAAATTTAGCACTACATGTATTAAACGAGGTATGAACTTTACTCTCAGACAATAAACACGACCACGAGTACAAAAGACATCACAAAGTCAGCAATTTCAATAGAAAACAAACTAAATATATTCATGCACAAACTATATTTACTTACAAAGGTTTGGCCAAGTTTCGTGATGAAGCTTATATGCTGGGATTTCTACCATTGTTGCTGCTTGTCTGGATCAAAGCGTCCGTCGCTTAAAAGGTCCGCCAGGAAACAATGACCTAAGCACTTGGTAAGGGCAGAACATTCATACTTTGTTGTCCAGTCGTTGTTAAAAGTCCAATTTTTGCCATATATTTACTGCTTCACTGTGACACATATGCCTCGCTGTTACTCCCTGTAGGATGGCAGGAGTACTGCCATCCCTGCGGGAAACTAGGGTTTTAAACCAATAAAACCCTCGTTTTTTGGTTTCATCAAGCCTATTTGGGTGATCTTCATGAAAAAGCTCGATGCTTTAGCGTGCCGGATGTCGCCCGTATGAAAGTTATTTTGTTAAGTTTGGTTGGGGAAAAAAATTGCTATTATCCTACCTTTTGAAATTGATGTTCTCCGTCTTGTGTGGTTTGCTGCGGGGGCAAAGAGTGGAACTGCTGCTGCTGATGTGTGTGCGCGTATTGACCTTGCCACTTTCTCAACCATAGGAAGAATTAAATGTAAAGAACTTCAGAACTGGAGTGTCGAGAAGTTTTTCGTCAGGGAGACCATTGAAAGTCTGCTACATAAAACTGGTGCCGTGACCCGGATCATTTGGTCAGAGGCCGCCGATTGCCAAAGTCCCTCTCCAAAAAATTTTGTAAAGTGGGGCTTTTGTAAGATGAGGTACTGTACTATACTATCACCAAAAGCATTTTTGTGGGTACTGCTGGAATAAATAAATGCTGTGTTGCCATTAAACAAATACAAATGCCATCAAATTATTAAAACTGTCTTTAAATCTAAAAATTGGTCATAAAATAAATATTGATACGATAAATATGGTAAAGGGTAAATACTTGTATAGCGCTTTTCTACATTCAAGGTACTCAAAGCGCTTTGACACCATTTCCACATTCACCCATTCACACACACACATTCACACACAGTTGGCGGGAGCGGCCATGCAAGGCCCTAACCACGACCCATCAGGAGCAAGGGTGAAGTGTCTTTCTCAAGGACACAACGGATGTGACGAGGTTGGTAGAAGGTGGGGATTGAACCAGGAACCCTCAGGTTGCTGGCACGGCCACTCCGTCACGCCGTCCCCATATATATTTCAGATTATATTCCAGCCATTCATTCATTTTTTATATCCTCATTAGCGTAAGGAGTAAACTGGCGCCAGCCAATCGCAATGTACAAATAATCAACAATTTAAATATTTCATGGACTATTAGAGATATGGACACAAATGTACAGTAATTGCCTTTATATGTACGTGGAACTCCATGAAATCAGCATTTAAATTAACATCTGCATTGTGATATTATTGTGTGTTTTTCACAGACCCTCTCCTACTTTATGTCGCAATCAATTTCTGGTTCTAAGGTTCTCGTCACACTTATGATCTTTATTATAATAGTTATTAATGAGCAATATCTTCATAAAATGCTTAACATAATAAAGTATATAACAACTCTCATTACTCAACATCCATTCATCATTATTATTTTTTCTATTGCATGTCAGCACCAGAGATGGAGCTGCTTTTAATCTCATTGTACAAAACCCAAAACCAGTGAAGTTGGCACGTTGTGTAATTCGTAAATAAAAACAGAATGCAATGATTTGCAAATCATTTTCAACTTCTATTCAATTGAATAAACTGTAAATTCAAGATATTTAATGTTCGAACTGAGAAACCAATTTTTTTTTTTTTTGCAAATAATCATTAACTTAGAATTTAATGGCAGCAACACATTGCAAAAAGTTGGCACAGGGGCATTTTCCCCAGTGTGTTACATGGCCTTTCCTTTTAACAACACTTTTGGGAACTGAGGAGACCAACTTTTGAAGCTTTTCAGGTGGAATTCTTTCCCATTCTTGCTTGATGTACAGCTTAAGTTGTTCAACAGTCCGGGGTGTCTGCTGTCGTATTTTAGGCTTCATAATGCCTAACACATTTTCAATGGGAGACAGGTCTGGACTACAGGCAGGCCAGTCTAGTACCCGCACTCTTTTACTATGAAGCCACGCTGTTATAACACGTGACTTGGCATTGTCTTGCTGAAATAAGCAGGGGCGTCCATGATAACGTTGCTTGGAAGGCAACATATGTTGCTCCAAAACATGTATGTACCTTTCAGCATTAATTTTTGGGTTATACTTGTATAGCGCTTTTCTACCTTCAAGGTACTCAAAGCGCTTTGACAGTATTTCCACATTTACCCATTCACACACACATTCACACACTGATGGCGGGAGCTGCCATGCAAGGCGCTAACCAGCAGCCATCAGGAGCAAGGGGTGTAGTGTCTTGCCCAAGGACACAACGGACGTGACTAGGATGGTAGAAGGTGGGGATTGAACCCCAGTATCCAGTAACCCTCCGATTGCTGGCACGGCCACTCTACCAACTTGGTGCCTTCACAGATATGTAAGTTACCCATGCCTTGGCCACTAATACACTCCCATAACATCACAGATGCTGGCATTTGAACTTCGCGCCTATGACAATCCGGACGGGTCTTTTCCTCTTTGTTCCAAAGGACACAACGTCCAATGTTTCCAAAAACAATTTGAAATGTGGACTCGTCAGACCACAGAACACTTTTCCACTTTGCATCAGTCCATCTTAGATAAGCTCAGGCCCAGCAAAGCCGGCATCGTTTCTGGGTGTTGTTGATAAATGGCTTTCGCTTTGCATAGTAGAGTTTTAACTTGCACTTGCAGATGTTGCGACGAACTGTAGTTACTGACAGTGGTTTTCTGAAGTGTTCCTGAGCCCACGTGGTGATACCCTTTACACACTGTTGTTGCTTTTTGATGCAGTACCACGTGAGGGATTCAAGGTCACGGGCATTCAATGTTGGTTTTCAGCCTTGCCGCTTACGTGCAGTGATTTCTCCAGATTCTCTGAACCTTTTGATAATATTACAGACCTTAGATGGTGAAATTCCTAAATTCCTTGCAATAGCTCGTTGAGAAATGTTGTTCTTTAACTGTTCGACAATTTGCTCACACATTTGTTCACAAAATAATGACCCTCGCCCCATCCTTGTTTGTGAATGGCTAAACATTTCATGGAAGCTGTTTTTATACCCAATCATGGCACCAACCAGTTCCCAAATAGCCTGTTCACCTGTTGGATGTCCCAAATAAGTGTTTGATGAGCATTCCTCAACTTTCTCAGTCTTTATTGCCACTTGTGCCAGCTTTTTTGAAACATGTTGCAGGCATCAAATTCCAAATTAGCTAATATTTGCAAAAAATGACAAAGTTTTCCAGTTCAAACCTTAAGTATCTTGTCTTTGCAGTCTATTCAATTGAATATAGGTTGAAAAGGATTTGCAAATCATTGTATTCTGTTTTTATTTACAATTTACACAACGTGCCAACTTCACTGGCTTTGGGGTTTGTATATAAAGCCTTAATGGAGGTGTTTGGATGTTTTATAAGGGCTTAACAGGCAGAATAAAGCGGCTCCCTATAGGATCCATTGTGAGCTGACTTTTGATCGCATTTATTTACTATATAGAATGCATACAAAATAAATTCATATGTCTTCTTGTCTTTCATAAGGAATGTGTATGATATTGAAAAATAAAAGTGAAGTTCCCCTTTAAAACCCTCCTTTTCACTTTTGACATTTATGCATATTTGTATTGCTCACACAGACTTTGTAACCTTTGTAAGTAAGTCCCACCTTACAAAGTTACATCAGTCTTCATAAGAGGAGTTATGAGTTCTTTTCAAGGCTAAAATCCCCTTGAGCTCAGGTCATATTTTGTACGTCCTCATCTGCATCTTATCTGGCCATACCTTCAAGTTCAAAAGGTCACCTCTGACCTGGAGCTTCACCACCCTCTCATGCAGGTGAGGAAAATTCCTGTGTGTGTGTTTGTGTGATATGACAGCCAGGAGTCCTAACGTGTGAAAAAGGAGGAGCTTTGCTTCTCATACATGCAACAAACATTCTATCATCCAAGGATTACTGCTGAGTGGTCGAAGTCGGAGCTGGACCATCTGTCATTCCAAAGTCTTAACTTTTAGGCATGGGAAATAAAAGTCCAGGCTTAAGTAACCACCAGAGCGAACAACATGAAACGAGGGGATCTCTCGATGACAGCAAATAGATGATCTTTGTGCAATTGAACGCTGACGGACACAGGACAACATTGGAATTGGCGTAATGTTTTGTACCGCAGCCCGATTAAAGAAGCAATGTTCCCATGAAACTGAATGCTTCTTAAATGTCCTGTGACAATAAACTGCAGGATTTTGCAACTCTAGTGTAGTGGTAGTGTTGATAGTGCAACATTCCAAAATCACCGCACACTTCATTGGAGGGATGTACTGTACTCTATCAAACATGCTGCCATTGCAAAAACAAACAATACTTTGTTTTTATTGACACATTCTCCTTTACTTAACAGCAGAGAGTAGCAGGCGTCCCATCGCACATGGTGGTATCAGTCATAGAGAAGACACTTCGACGGGCACCACTTTTTTTCGAAGGGGAAAAACAGGAGCATCTGCTTGAGGTGCAGCGTTTATTTGTCCATCTGGATGACGCATCTGCAATTACAGTAAGTGAGGCATAGAGGCCACTATTTGAGGAAATGTGGTATTCATTCAATATGTTTGCCAGTGTGGTTGTAGTTTGCCGTGATGAGGAACTTCAGTGCGTCATAGTGGGTGGTGTCTCTAATACCTACAGTATACTTCTGCAACCACAATAATAAACACGTTGTGGCAAACAAAACTCAACATTATTGTCTTTTTAAGTGCAGAATGGTTTTAATCTTTTGCTCCAGATGATATTATATTGTGCAGGTGTACTTAATGAAATGTCCAGTAAATGTATGTACAGTGAAACCTCGATCTAAGAATTTAATTGGTTCCTGAACATGATTCGTTAACCAAAAAGTCTGTATAGTGAGACAGAGTTCCCCATAAGATGAATAATTGGCTCTATCCTTGACAAAAGTCCTATATTAGTAATAAAACTGCACACTTTGAAGACACATTATATATATATATATATATATATATATATATGTATATGTATGTGTATATATATGTATATATATATATGTATATTTATATATATATATATATATATATATATATATATATATGTATATATATATATATATATATATATATATATATATACACACACACCGTATTTTTCGGAGTATAAGTCGCTCCGGAGTATAAGTCGCACCGGCCGAAAATGCATAATAAAGTAGGGAAAAAACATATATAAGTCGCACTGGAGTATAAGTCGCATTTTTTGGGGAAATGTATTTGATAAAACCCAACACCAAAAATAGACATTTGAAAGGCAATTTAAAATAAATAAAGAATAGTGAACAACAGGCTGAATAAGTGTACGTTATATGACGCATAAATAACCAACTGAGAACGTGCCTGGTATGTTAACGTAACATATTATGGTAAGAGTCATTCAAATAACTACAACATATAGAACATGCTATACATTTACCAAACAATCTGCCACTCCTAATCGCTAAATCCCATGAAATCTTATACGTCTAGTCTCTTACGTGAATGAGCTAAATAATATTATTTGATATTTTACGGTAATGTGTTAATAATTTCACACATAAGTCGCTCCTCAGTACAAGCTTCAAGAGGTAGTTACCTGAAATGGTTTTTACTTCACAGGAGTGCTTGAAGCTCAACGAGAGAATGCCAAAAGTGTGCAAAGCAGTAATCAGAGCAAAGGGTGGCTATTTTGAAGAAACTAGAATATAAAACATGTTTTCAGTTATTTCACCTTTTTTTGTTAAGTACATAACTTCACATGTTTTCATTCATAGTTTTGATGCCTTCAGTGAAAATCTACAATGTAAAAAGTCATGAAAATAAAGAAAACGCATTGAATGAGGAGGTGTGTCTAAACTTTTGGCCTGTACTGTATATGTATATATATATATATATATATATACATACATACATACATACACACATACATAGGTAAAGGTCCATATAAAGTGATGTTCTATAAAACACGGTCATGCCATTAACAACACCTGTGGCCACATTTCCTCCAGCTAGCCTTTAAAATGAACATTATGTTGCATGATGTCATCTTCACAGGTAATAAAAAAAAGACCCCACAAAGGTCCCAGATCTCCCCAAGGCTTAGACACAGCTCAAATCAACATTTTAATAAAAACAAAAATGTTGTCCAAAAACAATGCTTTTTTATATTTACAGAAATCTGTGCCATGCATTGTGAACAGAATAAAAATGTAAATACTTCAGTAATATACATTAAATTATAACTGAGTAATACATTCAGAAATATGAAGTGAAAATAAATTGTGTGCAAAATGTGCAAAAAAAACTAACATTCCACACAACTCAAGCAGAAATTGATCATTGATACACAATTATGTTCGTTAAACTTACTGTTCATGCAAGATTTGTGTCTTTATTGGGCAAAATGTAGTTCTAGTTGCCTGTGTTGTAATGTTGATGTTCAAAAGTGCAGCGTTTACGAATTGTGATTGGTGGATAATAAAGAAGAGTTGTATTGCTGGTGTGGAGAGCACATCTAAATACAATGTTGGAACTGTGCGGTGCTCTTGGCGTGTCATGGTTGTCAATGACAAAGAAACAAATTGCCTTTTCATTTTTCTGTCACTTTTCTTTTCATGTTTGCCTCATTTGAAATGAGGCATTGAATGCTACTTAGTTTTTTGGTCTAGTTACTACTGTTTTATTTTTACTCCAAATGTGGCCTGGATATGAATAATTTGGGGCTTAACTGTACGCAATTGTGTCCACAGTGCAAACTAACTGTGGACATTTTTACAGCCAAAGGCTGAGCTTATCGCCCTCATCTGTTCAAGATGACGTGTCTTCACTCGACCCTGTGAAGATGTACGCTTGTGTGAGGTGGGTGTCGTCTTGTGACAGCTCCTCCAATGATCAAAGGCCTTGACGTTGCTCACTGAGAGATCAGAGTGCCTTGGAAAAAAAGGAAAACTTTGAGAAACACTTGACTTTCACAGCAGATGCCGTGGATTCCTTTCGGCACCCACTTGAGGGTTCAAACTTTCTGTATGCAAGCTTTGACTGCTACTTCTTCCTTTTGTTACACTGAATTACACATGGGAATACAGTATGTGGTTCCGTGTTGCATTCACTGACACTGGGAGAGGCCCAAATTGTGCGAATCTCCATTCAAAACATACTTGCCAACCTTGAGACCTCCAAATTCGGGAGATTTGAGGTGGGCGGGGTTGCCGTGGGCGGGGCCGGGGGGCGGGGTTAAGGGGGGAGGAGTATATTTATAGCTAGAATTCACTGAAATTCAAGTATTTCTTATATATATATATATATATATATATATATATATGGGTTATACTTGTATAGCGCCTTTCTACCTTCAAGGTACTCAAAGCGCTTTGACACTATTTCCACATTCACACACTGATGGCGTATATATATAATAAAATAAATACTTGGTGAATTCTAGCTATATATATATATACATGTATTTTATTATATATATATATATACATATAAATTAAATAAATACTTGAATTTCAGTGTTCATTTATTTACACATATACACACATAACACTCCTCTCTACTCATTGTTGTATTTGAAAGTGCAATGCTTTGTAGCCAGTAGCACAGCCTTTGAAGGAGCATAGGTATGGGCAGTGTCATATTCTGGGTTGGAGTCAATAACCAGGCGAGGTGACGAAGTTACGTCTCTTTACTTCATACTTCAGAACCGACTCCCACACTTGCCGTCAGGGTGCGCAATACAACGTAAACCGTTGGCCAGCCAAAAAGTAACCACAGAACACTATAGTGTTCTGTGGTTACTTTTTGGTTGGCCAAGCGGACGTGACGACAGGCTGTCCTCACTCCGGTCCGCACGGACCTGGAGGGGGCGTGCCTTAAGTCCGGCTGGAAATCGGGAGAAATTCGGGAGAATGGTTGTCCCGGGAGATTTTCGGGAGAGGCACTGAAATTCGGGAGTCTCCCGGAAAATTCGGGAGGGTTTGCAAGTATGATTCAAAACAACCCCACGGTGGTCGTAGCAACCTCCAAATTAAACATTGTTTTATATATAAAATAGTGTCATCTAAGGCAGTGATTCTCAAACTGTGGTACTCGGGCTCCATCTAGTGGTACGCCAAAAAATCACTGGATTAAAGTACAGTGTTTTATTTTCCTATAATCAAACAACGTGTTACTGTTCAAACTGTGTGTAATGTTACAGTGGCCAAAAATGTTAAATATGCTTGTTAAATAAAACCTCTGCCTTGTTTTTAATGAATACTTAGGCTTACTGTGCTACTGTATTTAATTGTTGGTCACATGGACAGCCAAGTTTTTTCTGAGGTGGTACTTGGTGGAAAACCTTTGAGAACCACTGCTCTAAAGACTTAACAAATTAATTCATTAACAGATGAAATTTCAAACATTTTACTTGTGTGTTTATTTGAATGTTCTGTAATTGTCAAAGCATTGTCACTGCAAATATATTTCTTCACTGTCTCACACTTTGTAGTCGTGTTTGGAAGCCAGGATAATTATTTTCATCAACTGGAAAGTTGCTTACATGTGTCCATAAAAGTTTCAAACATGATGTTACATGTGAAAAGTAAAAGTCATAAACTCATACTTTCCAAACTCTGAGAAGAAGTCAGTCTTGTTAGAAGATGGAAAATTGAATCAATAAAATCAAATCAGTACAGTACATGCAGTTCCAGTCACAGTTTATTAAAGCAGACGTCCTTATATGTTCATGTATTGCTATTTGTTGAAAGTGTAAGAAAGATTTTTTAAGATTTCCATCCAAGATGCTTGCTGCTACAGTATATACTGTATGGTGGCACCAGAAGTATCAACAACAGCGTCTGGATGACTGAATTTTCAGTAACGAAGTTATTTTTATGTATTGTTGCTGCTGAAAAAGGAATCTGGCTAACTGTAGATTACTTCGAATACCCCCTTAATTTCCATCGCCAGACTCTATCTCTCCTGGAGTGATGTCATCTACAGAACTGGAACCCATTACCCCGCACAGACAGTGTGGATAAATGCATGTAAAACTATTCTTGATCACTTAATTGCATGTTTTTGTCGCCCTCGTCTATAATTACTTCAAAACTGATATGGTTAATATTATTAGAAAAAAATAAATCTTAAATAATCGCCATTTGTGGACTTCCATAGACACCAAAGCCTGTGTTTCCTCGTGCTCTTTCAGCAACCCCTCACAAGCATCTTAAGGAAAACATCAGTAGAAGAGGACGCAAAAATAGAATACTGGCGGCTTACCTTTTTCTCTTGTTTCTGCTTATCTTTCTTCGTTTTCTTGCAGATTCTGACTCAGACTTCTCTCGAAGGTGCTCCTGAATTTTAGGATCGCCTTTGACTCAAGTCTTTTGAATTTTGTACATCCAAGACTGACCCCTTCTTTCGTTGTATTGATACAACCTGCAACATATTTGATCATTACTTTAAATTCTGCACAAAATTAACATGTAGCAAAACACAAACTACACAATATGAAATTGCCTCAAGTCAGCAGGCTAATGCAGGCCCGCCCACATTTTGGAGCTAAAAGTGGCCACTCCAAATTGTGTTGAAACTCGTTAGGAAAAAAAAGCATAAAATCACTGCGGTGTCTATTTTGGGGGGGATTTTACTTTTAGACATAATTTTTAGGTCCAGAACTATGAAATAAGTGCCAATGTTGTCAGCATTAGAGGGGCCCTTTAACAAAAATGATCAACGTTGCCAGACGTACAATAATTATTGTATTTGTTTGACTATTGCACCCTCTGTACAATTAATGCTAAAATTCCGAAAACCCCATCACCTTCAATACATGGACATTAACAAACAGAATACATCCTGCACTGCGCCTGATGTCGTGCAGGTGTGTCCCATGTCTTTTAACAACCAGGTGAAGGTGCTGTTCTACAAACGTACTAGTGGCAACATTGAAAGACTCGTTTTAATGTGGTATGTATCAAAAACTTCCTCAAAATTAGATAGATACAGTAGATAGATAGTTTCCGTCAGGGTTTTATGCGACTGATACCAATCACATGTATTAATTGTAAATTCTTCAGTTTATTTATGGTGAATACTATTGACAGTTAAACAATTTCAGCACAATATTTAAACTAGTTCCTTGTTCCATTTATTAAATATATTTTTTAGAGAAAACCAAAGACAATAGTACACAATAATTAAACAAATGTAAAAACTACTATTTACTACTCATTTAAATCATTTGTTTTTTGCCTTCAAAGTCCTCCTGTGTCCAGGGAATTGTCCCCTGATTTTGTAAAAATTTTTAACAAAAACAACAAAAACATTTTTTTTTAAATAAAAAAAATATCGACCTAATCACTCTAGTATCAACTACATACTGATACTCCCCTTGGTATCAACCAACTTATGGCTTCTTAGAGTTTACTAAGCACCTATTTATTGGTGTTGTTTTAAGCTAACTTAGCCATTAGCTAAGCTATTAGCATGCTTGCTCCTGGCCTGCTCTCAGAGTGCTCTTATCTTCCAGTGATTAATAGTACTTGATACTTAAAGGGGCTGTTTGCAACTTACTCACGGTTACATTTTTCAAAGCAAAAGTTATTACAAAAACACCATTGGCTAGCCTGTGTTACCATTAGTGTTTTAACAGAACACATTTGTGTTAAAACTGTCTATATTTTTCACAATTACAAAGTTTGTGTAATAAAAATTTTACTAGCCCTAATAAAATGATTGGTGTTTAAGTCGGTCACTCACCCAGTCTCGTCAGCCTGTACACGTGCACACATACAAAAGTAGTCCAAGAGAAGCAACGAACAATTTGCAGTCATGTTATGATAGAATATACATTTAATGGCAGCTAACGCTAGCTATCCAAATTGCTATTATTAGCTAACAACACCCAAAGGTAATGTGTTACATACGTACATACATACTTCATTACGTCCTAGAAGCTGTAAGAGGGCGGACTATAATGCAGGGCTGCAAAGTTTCAGAAAATTACAAAAGTAAGACTTTGTCTTGTCATGATGTGTTCGACCTTTTTTACCGTTGTTTTGGCATGTTGTAACTTCGATTTATACCTTAAAAGGAGAACTGCACTATTTTTGGAATTTTGCCTATTGTTCACAATGATGAGAGACAAGAACACACTTTTTTTTTTAGGATTTTGAAGATAAAAAAAAAATCGCTTAAAAGATGCAGCTAATGGGAGTCTCCATTGAAGCCTTCAAAGCACTCTAAGACAACTTCAAAAGCCTCAAGCATCCACCCATCCATTTTCCTATCGCTTGTCCCGTTCAGGGTCGCGGGGGTGCTGGAGCCTATCTCAGCAACGTTTTATCAATACACTGCAAGTCTATATATAATGTAGTAACAGACACGTTCATAGCAATATGAAATATGTTCAATATTTACCTTATTTTAATCATTTCTGAGACTGATTTATTTACTACGCAATTATTTTGTGGAGGATCTGGTGAGCGTTGCGCGCAGCGTGACCCCAAGGATGCAGAGGTAGCAGGTGGAATGCAAGTAAAACTAATTTAATAACCCAGGAAGCAGGAAACAAACAAAAGCAGCACACTAAGCATCAGTCTCGAAAGTACAATGATCCAGCACTATTAGAGGGACCCAGGTGGAACTAAATAGAACTAATTCATGAGAATCAGGTGTGCTGACAGGACATGGAATAGAAAGTAAAGGTGCTTCAAAACACAGAGACCAAACAGGAAATACTGACAAAACAAGAGCACCAGAACAGGAAGTGATTCTAAACACAGGAAGTAGAAACTAGAAATAACGCTGAACACCATAACACATATTTCTGTTTCCATAGCGGCACACGTCTGACTTCTGGCAACGTGTGCGTTCCTACCTCCGGAATCAAACACGCGTGTGTGTTCTAATCATGGCAGACTTGGTAACAGACAACAAAGACGACTATTTTTAGTCAAATGAGGACTCACAGCGTTATCTTTTTGAAGCTAAACATACTGAGGATGAACTATAGAAGCGAGCACGAAGGAAGCGTGACACGTTGGAGCAGACAGAAGCCATGGAGTGAGGTGAAAGCAATGACGCTATAAATGTGGAACTTGGAGACAAGCTATTTCAACAGAAATGGATTGCTTACCCAAAATCAACAGGAAACGTCCCACGGCCAGCTGGACCAAACAGACAACTGTCCATCAAGTGAGTCATTGTTTATATTGATCATGATATACGCAGCACGTCATGTGTGTTAGTACAACTACAGTACATTCACTGTCTGGCCAGCTGTGTACAAACAAAACATGAAATGTGGGCTTATACTTTACAGATTGTCCCGATCCGAGCGCGCGTCAGTGCACTGCACCGAGCGCAGCTCCGAGAGCGCGCTTGGCGCGCCCCAGACCGGCGGCAGCGAACAGCTGCAATCAATTGCCGGCAATCTGCACACCTGGAGCTGATGATCAGACCTGCCTTCAAAAGCCTGCACAACCTGCCATCCCTCGCCAGAACATAACCTTCTGTTGGCGTACAGTAAGCGATCATCGTGCTTTATGCAATCTTGCTCTCTCTCTCTCTCTCTGTTTTTCTTCCCCGTCATTTTTGATTGTCTCGTGTCCTCTCTGTCATCCTACTGCAGACCTCCATTCCCGCGTTGACGTTGCTGAGTGTCTCGTCATTCCTTCCCCCCCGTTTCTCGGACTGCCTCTTGGATCTCGACCCCTCGCTTTGGACACGGACCTGTTGACGCCCTGCTTAGTCCCCGACTTCCTGCCCGCCTCATGGACCTCCGAGCTCTACCTTTTCCTCCTGATCTTCCGCCTCTCGCTCATCACTTCTGGTAACACTCAGCAATGAATTCCTACACAAAGTCATACACCATACACACTCTTGGATTTTGTCACACACCATTCTCTAGTTAATTTATTAGTATTGTTTCGTTATTAAAAAAATTATATTTTGTGTATATATATATAAATAAAATACGATATATATATATACCTTATTTTTCGGAGTATAAGTCGCTCCGGAGTATAAGTCGCACCGGCCGAAAATGCATAATAAAGAAGGAAAAAAACATATATAAATCACACTGGAGTATAAGTTGCATATGTTGGGGGGATTTATTTGATAAAACCCAACACCAAGAATAGACATTTGAAAGGCAATTTAAAATAAATAAAGAATAGTGAACAACAGGCTGAATAAGTGTATGGTATATGACGCATAAATAACCAACTGAGAACGTGCCTGGTATGTTAACGTAACATATTATGGTAAGAGTCATTCAAATAACTATAACATATAGAACATGCTATACATTTACCAAACAATCTGTCACTCCTAATCGCTAAATCCCATGAAATCTTATACGTCTAGTCTCTTACGTGAATGAGCTAAATAATATTATTTGATATTTTACGGTAATGTGTTAATAATTTCACACATAAGTCGCTCCTGAGTATAAGTCGCACCCCCGGTGAACTATCAAAAAAACTGCGACTTATAGTCCGAAAAATACGGTATATATAATACATCATAGAGCAACATCGCCTCCTCTCCCTCCTACATACATAACACAGATACTGTAATATGATTGTTCATGTTTTTCAGTCAGTACAAATTGGTGTTCTATGCATTACAAACTCAAACGCGTTTTGTGTCGAAGTTGAAGCTAGCTTATCTCTTGCCATAGTTAGCTTTTACGGTTAATAATGTAGCATGGGATGTGTTAGTACGATAGAAAAAGAGTTCCTCAGTGTTCGCTCTTACAATAACAATGTTGCTACAGTTTGGTTATTATATTGGTTACAAAACGTAAACAAAGTACTGTTGACGGTTTTTAAATACATTTTTAAAGTCATTTAGAGGTAGCACTATTAGCTACATTGCTAGCTACCTAGAGTGAGACATTTGTTACATGTTTCAAAAACCTTTTGTCTTCTTGTCTCTCATAATGATTGTGATTGATAGGCAAAATTCCAAAAAAAGTGCAGTTCCCCTTTAAAACTGATTTTCTCACCTCAAGCGGCTCTCCCTGCACTGTGAACACTGTTTGATTGAATGGGCGAGGGCGGACCTACGTCACTTCCGCCCTCCAATCCCCTAGCAACGCGGTCGCCATATTGAATTCGTTGAAAACAAACCAGCTCACAACGAACACAGCATTGACAGAAAAGGCATTTAACGAGGTTTCACGGCATTTTAAACTGTTCTAAATGGCGTATGATTATGTAAATAGTTTTTCCAGTGAGGCTAGGTTAAAATACGAGTGAAAATGTTCTGTTATTGGATTAAACGACTGCCCTTACCGCCTTCCAGCAGATGCGTGGACTGATAATCACACATACACACAATGGCCGGACATGGAATTTGGAAATCTTTATGTCTACCTCACAAGCGCACCAGGTCGGTTGTTAGCTTCGGTTGTTATTTAACGAATAAATCACATAAAAATTGTTAAATCACCCAAGGTATGTTGATAAATGATAATAAGGATGACACGGTGGCTACAAGTATCTGTATATTTATTATATCTGTAGAGAGCTCATTCAAATTCAGTTCAGTATTATGATTTATTATTTGCTGAATTACTGGAAATAGCCTTTATACCGTATGTTATTGTTGTGCAACAACAACAACTTCAGCTGTCGAACGTTATTCAGTAAAAATTCAACGGGTTCAACATTAGCATGGACCAAGTTGTGGTTAAGAAGGTGGATTTTTGTTCCTTATATTTACCAGAAACGAAGTGATCCGAACACACGACCCGGGATTTTGGGGGACTCCAGTGAGAACCGTCCTCGTTTTCCCGGTGTAAAGCTGCGAGCCATTTGTCTCGTCTCTGTGGGCTTTTAGCACGCTTTGGCAGAACAAAATACGACCTTTGTTTTCCCTGTTTCCAGTTGTGGTTTGCACAACCAAAAACAACACAGTTTTTTGGCATTTTGGAGGCAGAATGACGGGTTTAATCAGCGCAGGTCGACAGGTTAAAGAGTCATGGCGACGGTTTGTTTTCAACGCCAGTCAGGTTGCTATGGCTCGAAGAACCCGTATGTAGCTCAGTTGCCCGGATGTCGGCCCTGCCCCATACTGTTTTAGGTTGTCAAGGTGGATTCCATTGACTCTGGGTTCCTTTAGGGTGGTCTAAATTGACCTTTGTAAGGTCTGTCTGAGAGTGTTTGGTCCATTTGGTTGCATGTATACACTGTGAGAGTTAAGGATATACCTTGAAATATAACGTTTTGAGAAACACTGCTGGGTCTAAATGTATATTTACAAGTCTGTAACTGACACACACACATATTGAGACTAACATTAGAGTCCCTTATTCAAGTGTGAACTGGCCAAGAGAAGGAGCAAATAAACGTTAAACAGCTTTGCAACACATACAGGTCAATGATAGACGTATAGCAGCCATAAAACAGAACATATCAACCAGGAAACCTAAGGAGAAACAGCGAATCAAAATTGGGTAGTTACCTTCTTTTAGCAAGCAGGAGAATGTTAAGTGGGTTTTAAATGTTGGCACTATCGTGTGTGAAAGATAGTTTGAAACGCCAATAGCTCCCGCCTTCTTCTTCTTCTTCTTCTTCTTCTTCTTCTTCTTCTTCTTCTTCTTCTTCTTCTTCTTCTTCTTCTTCTTCTTCTTCTTCTTCTTCTTCTTTTAATGGTGGTTGGCAAGCAACTTTATGGTGTGCATTATCGCCACCTTCTGAAATGGAGTGTGAACCGAGACGGTACCTTACTCTAAATTACTTTATTTAACCCTGTCCTTTTAAAAATGTATGTAAGCTGAGTACCCTACATGCTCCAAATGCAATTTTAAAATATCCTCCACTGCTATACTAACCTTCTCTTTCACTAACTTATTTTTCATTATTTTCCTATCTCTCTTATATTTTCTACACTGTATTACTACATGCTCTACATTTTCTATTTGATTACAATAATCACACATCCCTTTGTTATATTTCCTTATTAATGTTAGTGAAATATTTAGATATGTATGTCATAAAACGTCATTCTAGTAATAATGTCTTCTTTTTTTCTAGTTGTATTACCTCTTATTACTCTTACACTTCTCCAGACTTTGTAATACTGCCTGCCTTTTGTTTCTTTATACCAATTATCCTGCCATTTTTTATTGACGTTTCTCTTAACTACACTCTTCACTTCTGCTTTACTGTGATTAATTTATATGTTTGTTTCAGTTTTAGTTGTTACCTGTTTTGCATACTGATTTGCGAGTTCAGTGGTTCTACTCCATCTGGTGGTATGCCAAAGAATCACTTGATTAGAGTGCAGTGTTTTATTTTCCTAAATTCAAACAGTGTTACTGTTCAAACCGTGTGTAATGTTACAGTGACCAAAAATATCAAATATACATGTTAAAACCTCTGCCTTGTTTTTAATGAACACTCAGGCCTACTACGCTACTGTATTTTAATGTCGGTCGTTATAGTGGTACTTGGAGAGACACATTTTTTCTGAGGTGGTACTTGGTGAAGAAAGTTTAAGAACCAGTGAGCTAGTTTGTTCCCATCAACTCCGACATGAGCATGCAGGGACCCAGAGAAATGTTACCACACTTCCAGCTTTCTTTATTCCAAAGATTGTCTGAACTATCTCATATTTTGTAACGTGTCTGGTTTCTGAAGCTATATTTGTATGCTTAATATTGCACTGTTGCAGCCCAAACACACAACTTCACTTATGTTCCTCTGTTTAATTAACTGCCATGTTAATTGTTATTAATCCCCTAACAAAAAAACAATAATTTGTCACTAATTATTTTATTCAAACTTTCTTGTAAAATAATATTTGATTTTTTTAAAGCTTTATATGCATCTGTATATATTATGACACATTCTGAATAGTTTTATTTAATACATCTATCTATCAGATAATGATTTAAATGTATATTCTTTAATAATTGCACATGCACGTCTGCGATGTCGTACATTCCCTGCGGTATGGCAAGAATTGGTGTATTATCAATTTGATCTTTTTTTTTTACATATATCTCCTATTATCCATCCAAAACTCTTAATCTTTTTTTCTTTCTCTTGCCAATTTTGTAGTATTTAATGATATATATCTCGCCACAATCCCCTTATATCTCGATCCAGTCACAAATCAGATTATGCTTTATTGCGTGAGGCTTGGCAGCTCTGGTTTAACGCTTAAAATACGTCTTTGTAAATGTTGATACTAAGATTCTAAGAAATGCAGTTTACTTGCCGTAATGGAGGTGATTTTTATGAACTTAGGACACATGCAGGGGGGGACTAAAAAACAAATACAGTATCTGCGTTTCTATTACCCTCAGAAATCTGCACAAACATGCAGGACACCCAGGGCAGACGGGTTGTCTTGGTCTCGCTTGCGATCGGCCGGCCAGGGTCGAACGAGGCAGGACTGCCGCACCTGGCCCGCAGGCCTGAAGAGACCAGAGACCCACATGCCTGAACAATGTTAACGGGGCTTTAAGTCTCCGATCAGTCGGCCCGGGGGGCGGCGAGTTAGGCGGCATCGCTGCACCAAGCCCTCCTGCAAGTCCCTTCCCCGCAATATGGGCCGACCCACATGCCCAGACAAGTGTCAAGGGGACCGTAAGGAAGTTGCCTTTGAGCAATCACCCGCTGCCTTCGTCTTCTGTTGATATCACGGAACAGTGGCTGCAATATCTTCCTTAAAGCGAAGTCTCGCGAGATGACATTTTATGAGAATTACGGCTCATGACGCAAAACACCCTTTAATGGAAACACCAATATGTACTTTATCAACATTTTAGAAATATCGCTTTTATTTTGCGAAAAACTGCAATGGCAACGCAGCTACTGTCAGCCAGATAGGGTCTGCTTTTTTGATCAGCTTTCTAAAGGCATTAATCGGCAATGGCGATCACATACATTTTCACAAAATCGTCCGATACTGACCGGTGACTGATCCATCGGGCACATCCTTGCTCAAAATACTGGAATTTCAAGTTTCAGGCACCCTAATTTGTCATTTCCAATCCGGCAACGCTGATGTTAACGGCATTTAGTTTGGACTAGGGTTGTACAGTATACCGGTACTGGTAGTATAGTATCGCGGTACCAATGAATCAAAAACGGTACTATACTCTGTTTGAAAAGTACCGGTTCCCTGGCATGACGGCGCGTCGTCACGTCATGACATTGCTGGTTTTGCGAGCAGAGGAGCATGTTCGGCAGCACACAATCACAGAGTACTTACAAGCAGACACAGTGTGTAGACAGAAAAGGGAGAACGGATGCATTTTGGCCTAAAAACTGTTAAGTTTATAGTTATAACACTGAAACACCCTCAGGAAGAGGTGCTTTAAGACATGGCTAGCTAGCGAGCGGCGAACGTCCGTTCACAGTCGGCAATGTTTTAGCTACTTCTAAATCACTAATCCTGGCCTCCATGGCGACAAATAAAGTGAGTTTTTTACAAGTATCATCCATGCAGGACGAAAAATATCTAAACATGCTTCACTACACACCGTAGGAGGATACGATAGCTAACCGATAACAGCACCCTGAATGTAAACAAATGCCATGGGTAGATCTACACCTGACAACCACTGTAATGATACCAAGTAGTCGATAATACTATGATTACATCGATATTTTTTATCGTCACAAAATCTTTTTTCCTTTTTTTTTAAATTCATATTCTGTTCATAAACTCAGGCAATACGTCCCTGGACACATGAGGACTTTGAATATGACCAATGTATGATCCTGTAACTACTTGGTATCGGATCGATACCTATACCTGTGGTATCATCCAAAACTGATGTAAAGCATCCAAACAACAGAAGAATAAGTGATTATTACATTTTAACAGAAGTGTAGATAGAACATGTTGAAAGAGAAAGTAAGCAGATATTAACAGTAAATGAACAAGTGGATTAATGATCCATTTTTACAGCTTGTCCCTCATAATTTTGACAAAATAATAGAATGATAAATGACACAATATGTTACTGCTTACGTCATACTTACCAATTTCGGGGGGGGGGGGGGGGGGGAGAGGGGCGGCGTGTTCGGGGGGCGTGCTTGGGGGCGTGGTTAAGAGGGGAGGAGTATATTTACAGCTAGAATTCACCAAGTCAAGTATTTCATATATATATATATGAAATACTTGACTTTCAGTGAATTCTATTTATATATATGTATTTATTATATATATATTTATATATATATATATATATATATATATATATATATATATATATATATAAAAATAAGAGAAATACTTGAATTTCAGTGTTCATTTATTTACACATATACACACACACATAACACTCATCTACTCATTGTTGAGTTAAGGGTTGAATTGTCCATCCTTGTTCTATTCTCTGTCACTATTTTTCTAACCATGCTGAACAATCTCTCTGATGATGCATTCTGCTTCATCTCCTTGTTGTGTGCGCAGTTGTGCACTGCACTCTCTAAAAGCCCTAGATGTTATTGTCACATATGCATGTACAGTAGATGGCAGTATTGTCCTTTTTAAGAGTGTCACAACATTGCTGTTTACGGCAGACGAACTGCTTTACGGTAGACGAAAACGTGACTGCTGTTGTGTGTTGTTGCCGCGCTGGGAGGACGTTAATGAAACTGCCTAACAATAAACCCACATAAGAAACTAAGAACTCGCCCTCGATCATTCTACAGTTATAACGTCATTGGGCAGGCGCGCTGTTTATATTGTGGGAAAGCGGACGTGAAAACAGGTTGTCGACACGTCACTCAGGTCCGCCTGAATATCGGGAGATTTTCGGGAGAAAATTTGTCCTGGGAGGTTTTCGGGAGAAGCACTGAATTTCGGGAGTCTCCCGGAAAATCCGTGAGGGTTGGCAAGTATGGCTTACGTCAGCAGCTAAATTAGAAGCCTTTGTTTCTTTACTTACTACTAAAAGACAAGTTGCCTAGTATGTTCACTATTTTATTTAAGGACAAACTTGTAGTTTGATTGCAATAAAAAACATATGTTTAATGTACTGTAGGATTTTTTCTTAAAATAAAGCCAATAATGCCATTTTTTTGAGGTCCCCCTTATTTAGAAAAGTACCGAAAAGTATCGAAATACATTTTGGTACCGGTACCAGTACTAAAATATTGGTATCGGGACAACACTAGTTTGGACTGACATTGCCATCAATTAATCTTCTACTACGCTTGGCCTCATTAACGTCACGGGTGAGCTGGAGCCTATCCCAGCTGACTTCAGGTGAGAGGCGGGGTCCAACATGGACTGGTCACCATGCAGTCGACCAGGACACGTGTAAAAGACTAACAACCATTTACACAAACATGCACGGCAATGTTACGACCAAAGACGCAACTTCCTGGTTTGCGTGGTCAGTGGACCACACAGTCACATGTTGTTGTGTGCGCCCGCGGCCCTGCAAGTGGATGTTAGCGCACACGGCCTGAGAAGACTTCTGTTCTTGACGTAAAAGTGCACGAAAAGTGTGTCCCTGAGCAGGAGCCAGATGAAAGCAAAGTGTGTTTCCACCTGACCACATGTGCTTCTTGACCCGGCTCGTCAGCGTGCATACGTGCACGCCGCCGGCGCTCTTTTACGACAGAGACTCCATAACACCTGTACTATAAATCACCTGCCCTCTCCTTTAAGCGTTACATAACCCGACAGTGCTCTATTTGACACCCAACACACAAAAGTGGAGGCCCGATAGGAGGGTCGTCACGGGTCCACGCCTCATCGCCACGCGTAGGTGGCGCTGTGTTATTACAGGTGTGCCACAGAGGAGAAAAAGAAAAGCCGTCTAACTTTATTACAGTTCAGTTACAACAAGCTGTGCACTACTAGAATATATTTCTTTGGTATTTCTGAGTGGTTTTAATGTAACATAACTGTTTTGAGTATTTTCGTGAAGAGGAAACACTTACCCAATTACACTTTCATTCCAATCACTATACATTTAATTATATGATCATATTTATTTAAATATTGTTTACTTCTTGCAAAGACGTATTTATTTGGCTCATTGTTAGAAAGACTTCTTTCAGCAGCCGCGGTCACATGACTTTGTTGCACCAATCCAACGTAAGCACTAATGACGTTTGACTCCATCTCACCAATCAAACAGAGCCTGGCAGTCACATGACCGCACATAAAGAAGGGACATGACATCAGACGTATTTACCTTACAAATTAGGAAAAATAACATTTATATCATTCGCTGTCATCTGCGTCAGTAGAATCCACATTTCAGTCTACAAGAATACCGCTTCCAACTACAGTAAACATGTAAGTTGTAGATGTTTTTTTTAAATGTGCATCTTGTGTAGTACATGCTGTTGTAGGATCTCTATGTGTCACACACACACACCAAATTATGCTGTAGTTCAAGTACCATTAAAGAAATTGCTACTAAATAAATCAGAAGTTACTCACCAGTTACTCAGTACTTGAGTATTTTTTTCACTGAATACTCATTCTTACTCAAGTAATTATTTTAGTGGATACTTTTACACTTTTACTTGAGTTGTTACTCTAAAGCAGGTAGGTATGGTCTTTATTGTCATTGCACGAGTACAACGAAACTTTGTTTTCAGCACAAACCCGTTCAAGATTAGACAAACAAACAGTGTACAGGGTTATAGAACAGGAACGCTGATGGGTCGCCACAAGGCGCCCTGTAAAAGATGGGAAAAATGTCAATGCTGGGGAAGGATGAGTAAAAAAATACAATCTAGACTGGGCTCCTAAGGGGGCCCAGTCTGGAGTGGGAAAAAACCTCCATAGCAAAGCACATATACATATTACAACATACATCTTGCAACAGAGGGGAGGGAGTGGGGGCTATGGTGGGAGGCTGCAGCTCTTCAGGCGCTGCCCAGCCGTCCATCACTCTGAAGTGATTCGCGGCAAGGGCGTTGGATGGGGTGGGGTATGTGTGTGTGGCGTATATTTTTTGGCGTATATGTGTGTGTGTAAGCCTGCCGCATGTCTGTGTTCCGCGGCTTGGTGTCGTGCAGTCGCTAGTCAGTCCAAAGTCAATAACAACAGGACAAGAAGGGAGTTTGTTATGTCTTCGTCGCACTGTCCTTTTGCGTGCAAAGTGCGTACCAAAGCTAATTGTTTAACGGCCCGCGGCACATTCTACAACAGCTGTTAAAAAAATACAAATAAAAAACATAAAAAAAGTGAATTAAATGAGCAAACAGGTGAAATGTAATAAGACAAAGTTGCAATGTTGAACCTATGAACACAAAGCTGTCATGCAGGTTGTTTTTTTTCTTTAAAACTGTCATTGCTCCAGAAAATAATAATGAATCAAAATCAATGTTCTTATGAATTATTGACCTATCCAAGGCTCCAATTACTCCATATCCAATATTCCACTTTGAAATATTTTGGGAGGGGTGTAAAATTGCATGTTTTTTGTGTTGGCCATATTAAAAACAAAGTTTTCTTTAACAAAAAGGTCATAAACCGAACAAAAAAAAACAAAAAACATAAACAACTTAAATCTTATAATCGACGGATAAACACAAAGTTGTTCTCAAGACTTAAGTGTTAAAAGTAAAAGTAAGTGGGGTCCTTTTGCATTCCCCAACATTTTAGTGATAGCTCAAAAAGTAATATTTATTCAAATCCAAGTTATTAATTATTGACCTATTTAAGGCTCCAATTACTTTACATCAAATATTCCACTTTTTTGGGGGGTGGATAGTATTGTATATTTTGCGTTTTTGCCTCAATAAACAGGGTTTTGACACAAAAAAAGCACAAAACATTAAAAAAAACTTTTAAAAAAAACTATCGACAGACGTTGATTAAGAGATTTAAAAGTTGAATAAAAAATGAGAACAATTTAAAAATCCATATATTGTATTGGGTTTGAAAATGAAATATCAAAATCACCTATGTTAAGATTTTTCAATGTGCAGCCCTCAGTGGAATACGTTTGGGCCCCCTGCTCTAAAGTAACAGCACTCTTCCTTGAGTAAAATTTCTGGATACTCTACCCACCTCTGAATAAATGTTTCTGCAAGCTTTATTTTGGCAACACGCTGACAAACAAGGAGATGAGAGGAGATGTTTTGGTTCAGGTTTCTGACGTGTATTTGATTAAGCAATTTCTACTGAGGAAACTTAAGACAGATTGGAATCAAACAGAAAATAAGGGGGTTTATATAGCCCCATTCATCGCGGTTTACCTGACACATGAAACATGACGAATTGGGTGGTGCACTATCCACTTTAGGTGCTAGAGTGTTGAATATCTTAAAAATGTGTTTTGTGGCAATTCCAACTTCGACCAAATCGTCAGTTGCTATGTAGTGTGGCACTTTCCATCATTTTCAGCAGACTGCATTGCAAAATGATTAATCCCCCCCCCCCCCCCCTTCAATCCTCTCACGCAAGATCCACCCAGGATTGGGGCCATGTGAATCCCTTCCCTATGGTAACGGACAAATACTTACATTAATGTTATTTTATCAGTATTTGTGTTTGATTTCTTCCATCACTGCATCATAGCAGGTAGTACAAATTAAGAGTGGTGATGATGGCGCCACATGATCCATGGAAGTCAATGTGTGAGAACATAAACTGAGGTTTCTGTTGTTTTTGCTGAGATGTGCGCTGCAGAGAACAAGACGTGTTCCAGAAAACCCCTCCATGCAAAGCCAAGACTTGATGCAATGCTTTAGGAACCAGAGAGAGGACTTGGACGCATCTCTTCTTTCGTCATCTTTCTTTTTTGCTTAGAAGCTTGTAAGCAGGCTCTTTTTCAGGATACACTAAAAAATTCAGGACACGTGGCCATTACATACAGGAGGTGGAAATCCCCTCCTTTTTGCAGCTTCAACAGATTCCACCCTTCTGGGAAGACTTTGTGTAAATTGTTGGAGTGTGGCTGTGGGAGTTTTTGTCCATTCATGGAGAAGAGAACATTCGTGAGTTCACAGGTCACTGATGTTGGCTCATAATCTCTGTTCGAGTTGGGGGATGGGGTTTGAGGTCATGGCTCAGAGGTTCCCAACCTGATTGATGAATAGTAATTAATAAATAGCTGACAACTGGTAAAAGGGTCATGGATCGACCTTGGAAAAGATGGAAGGTTTTTTTAGGGCCATCTGGAATGATTTGGGACCGTGGAATACCAGCAGTAAAGCCTTTTTCACAGCAAGATTTGAACAATTGGCCATCTTTGCACTAGAAGGTCAATGTCAGCTTTGTGAAAAAATATGATTAAAAAAAAAATCTTACCCAAAAAATGTATTTTAGGAGTCTGTTATTCTGACACCCAAATCTGTTATTGAGAACTCAACGTTTACAATTCAGCCTCCTGCAAAATGACTAGTGTCACTTAAAAGGCATACATACCCACTTAGCTTGTGACACAATTAAGAGAATAAAGATGGCATTACCTGCAGTTACCTCTTCAACTTGATTCACACCAGCTGCAAGAGTACTATGACTGACTATACTGCCAACAGTACTGCCAACTATACTGGAATTGTGATGTATTGTATTGTAACTGTATGCATGTTCGAAATAAACTGTGTAATGACGCAGCAGCACAGTGCATATGTGCCTTGTAGCCAGGGATGGGTACGATACAGTACCAGTTACCCTGGTTGATACCGGTACTCAACGGTACCAATTTTCTGTACTTTTGTGTGTGTTTATGCGTTACAACAGCCTATGTTAATTTGTTTAATAATACAATTTAGTTGTTTATATAACATTTAAACATGAGCAAAAATAATGATAACTGTCTAGTTGTTTTCTTATTACACTTCTGAGTCTCATTTGCAAGTATTATATAATAATATTTGTATACAAATCCCAGATGTTAGATATCAGTAGTGTATAAGCTATCGAGTGCTACCTCGGTCAGGGAGTAGTCTTTTGCCATTAAGCTGAATTTGGTATTTTGTTGCGGCCTAAAAAGTGTTTTTACTGTAAGTGTTGCACTTATTACACATCAGCTGTTTAATTGTAACGTACATTTTAGATGTAGCTTTCATTATCAAATTTGGATGTGTTGGAATCGGCATGTAAAAACGCTAATGCTAATCAGTAGCGTGTCTCTGGCAAATCCAATTTAAATGAGCATCAAGCGTGCACATTTTCAAAGGTGGAGCCTTACTTTACTTCCGAGTGTCTTCCTCTTGCTTTGTGGCATGGAAAATTGCAACATTACCCAAGGGCACTCTGGCTGAGTCCACTATGAGTGCTGCTTGAGAGATTGTTTGCCCACCAAGTTGTTTAAGCCGGTCGAGTCTGCAACCAGTATTGATGTCACTTGCAACAAAGGTATCGAAATATGGCACAGTTTGATTTAATGTGAATTGGTTCACAGTAGTACCAACAGAATTTGGTCGGTGCCTATAAAAGTACAAAATTCAGTACCCATCCCTACTTGTATTATCAGCAAAGTGTTATGGTTGTCATTTATTCATTAGAGACATTTTTAACAAGGCCTATAGGGAATGGTTATATTTGCCCAATTCAACATATCCGAAAAGGAGTAGGAAGAAGCAAAGTGTGTTTTTAGTAACTTACCAGTTGGAATATATAGTATTGCGCTTAAAATGAAAATGCTTTACAAGCTAACGAATGATGTCACAGCTTGTAACACCACGCCGCGCCTTTTTATGAGTTTCTTGGCAATTTTCTGAGTGTAGTTTTAGTTCCTGTCTTGCGCTCTTATTTTGTGGTTTTTCACTTCTTGTTTTTCCCCTCTCCTGCAGCAGCTTTACGCCTGCCTTTTGAGCACTTTTCCCCCCACCTGTTTTCTGTTTTTAATTAGCACTAAATAAGTTAAAGCTTGCGACACCATTTGGTTGTTGAGACATTATTCACTGGTCATGGTTGACGATTCTTCCCATGCTGAGCCCAAGTACGCACGTACTTTGTGGACACCGTCCGCTCCACATTCCTTGTAAGTGTTTTTGCTGTGTTCCAGCATTTCCCTGTTGCTCTCGCTTTTTGTTTGTTTAATGAATAAATACCCTTTTTACAGCACGCTGCCTCCTCGTCTGTCTGCATTTTAAAATCACGGCAACATTCGCCGTCTCACACGACGCATCCCCTTTGACGAATGAGCCTGAGCTTTTCTACCTGACACTCACACAAACACCAGTGACCTGGAGAGATGCAACAGTTTTAATACAATGATGCTGTGTTCCTTTCTTTTTATTCAAAATGGGTCTTGACAAAGAGGAGTCGCCTTATATTCAGTTTAACACATTAAAAAATAAAAGTAATTATAAATATTACTTACAATAATGATACTTTTAGAGTTGATTTGATGAATTTAAAGTGAGTACTTAAATATGAATAGTCAACTACACTTGTAAAGACCATAATGTCATGGCTGTCTTGAGTTTCCAATAATTTCTACAACTCTTATTTTTTTGTGATAGAGTGATTGGAGCACATACTTGTTGGTCACAAAAAACATTCATGAAGTTTGGTTCTTATATGAATTTATTATGGGTCTACTGAAAATGTGACCTATTTTAGCTGGGTCAAAAGTATACTAACAGCATTATTAATATTTGGTAACATGTCCCTTGGCAAGTTTCACTGCAATAAGGCGCTTTTGGTAGCCATCCACAAGCTTCTGGCAAGCTTCTGTAGAGTTTTAGACCACTCCTCATGTCAAAGGGTTGGTTTTCCGACATGGACTTGTTTCTTCAGCATTATCCACACATTTAAGTCAGGACTTTGGGAAGGCCATTCTGAAACCTTAATACTAGCCAGATTTGGCCATTCCTTTACCACTTTTGACATGTGTTTGGGGTCATTGTCCTGTTGGAACACCCAACTGCGCTCAAGACCCAGCCTCTGGGCTGATAATTTTAGGTTGAACTTTCCTCCAGAAGGTCTTATCTTTGTCCATATGATGTCAGATGAATCAAAAATTGAGCTGTTTGGCCACAATACCCAGCTATATTTTTGGAGGAGAAAAGGTGAGGCCTTTAATCCCAGGAACACCATTCCTACCGTCAAGCATGGTGGTGGTAGTATTATGCTCTGGGCCTATTTTGCTGCCAATGGAACTGGTGCTTTACAGAGAGTAAATGGGACAATAAAAAAAGGAGGATTACCTCCAAATTCTTCAGGACAACCTAAAATCATCAGCCCGGAGGTTGGGTCTTGGGCGCAGTTGGGTGTTCCAACAGGACAATGACCCCAAACACACGTCAAAAGTGGTAAAGGAATGGCTTAGTCAGGCTAGAATTAAGGTTTTACAATGGCCTTCCAAATTTCCTGACTTAAACCTGTGGACAATGCTGAAGAAACAAGCCCATGTCAGAAAACCAACACATTTAGCTGAACTACACCATTTTTTTTCCAAGAGGAGTGGTCAAAAATTCAACCAGAAGCTTGTGGATGGCTACCAAAAGCGCCTTATTACAGTGAAACTTGCCAAGGGACATGTAACCAAATATTAACATTGCTGTATGTATACTTTGACCCAGCAGATTTGGTCACATTTTCAGTAGACCCATAATAAACTCATAAAAGAACCAAACTTCATGAATGTTTTTTGTGACCAACAAGTATGTGCTCCAATCACTCTATCACAAAAAAATAAGAGTTCTAGAAATTATTGGAAACTCAAGACAGCCATGACATTATGTTCTTTACAAGTGTATGTAAACTTTTGACCACGACTGTATGTTTCTGTTGTCTGTCCATGATTGCAGACCCGCATTATTGATTTAGTGTCAGAAAGAACTTGTTTCCCTTTCTTTTTACTTTCTTCATATTTTGTGGTAAGGAGAAATCTCCCAAAAGTGATTTATGTTGCCATATGCAAACACTTCATATATGCTGGTTGTTCTGTTCCTCGTTTCGTTTGAAATAACCATTCAAGTCAGATATAAAAGGCACATTTGTATACAGTTTCAGGCTTCAGTAGATAATTAAATACTGTGGGTGCCAAAGTAAAGTTTTAATATTTCACACTATTAGAGCTGCATCAAAGAGATCATCTGGCAAGAAAAGATCAAACGCTAATAGGAAGATGACCACACTGTTGGCTTTATTGACAAATGTGAACGCTGGGCTCCCACATCATAACATTATTACATTATTCACTATTCACTTGTTTCTCTATTTGTTTGTAAATGCAAATGTTAGTGAAAACATGTCCAGAAATTGGACTCTTTGAGAAAATGTCAATCAGACATTGACACAAAGCTGTTCACCAACATTTAAAACAAACTGAAAATAACCAATAAGCAACACAAATGATCAAACATGATGGTCCAGTACTGTCACTTATACATATGTATGATATATACAACACGCAATACCTATGTAGGTAACTTCACTCTTTCTCAGAACTATCTAATATTTTATCATCTTCATGTGTCTTTTGTTGATACATGCCTAAGTGTTTCTTATCCCAGGTTATGTTATTATTGAAGAAATATTTCATGACAAATACTGAGCCTTATTATCTTTGCAAGGCAGCATTTTGAATGAGGACATCATTAGATAGTGGATCTGGGCGATACAATTGAGCAAGAAACTTCGCGGCTGTTGCGCCATTGTTTTCAAACCGACAGCCCAGGTTATGAGCCCATCATGTTGGCCGTCAACGTCCAGCTGTGAGACAGCTGCGGTGTAGTGTGGCCCTCACGTGGGATTATCTTTGGACAGACTCTGCATAAGAGACCTCTGGAAGGAATCATCGCTCCACTCGGGTATCAGAAAGTCAAGAAGCAGCTCACAGAGGCAGTAAAGGAGATGCCTGCATGCAGCCATACAAACATGCATCATAATGCGTACATTTGAAGTTATGATGTACTCTAGATCGGTGATATGAGAGCTCTGTAGTTCCTAGCAGAGGTGGGGGTAAGACAGGGTTTTGCAAGTCTCAGGGCTTTAATCCTGAGTCTGGATTCAAGTCTCAAGTAAGGATGTACACGTCTCAAGTCATCGGCGTGATATTTTCGAGTCCTTTCAAGACTTAGGCAGTGTCAAGGATTAATATGCATTGAAATATCTGCCATCTAAAAAGGTAACAATGTGTTATATTTGTGTGTCTATTGTGTTTTGAATTGTATTGCAATCTTATTTACAATAAAACCCAGTGTGATATTAGTTTGTATGACTCTTATTGTCATTGTTCATGCTTTAACCTGAACATTACTACAAAGACACGGAAGTGACAGTCACTACGCACAAAACTACCCATACTGACGATTTAACATAAATGAAAAAACAGCTAAGTAAGAATACTTTGGGATATTTTTAATGTAATGTTTTTTGGTTTAAATCGGTTGAAAAATGTGCAGTTCATTAATTTATTTTAATTTTACATGCATCGCATTTAGGGGACGTTGCCCTAACCAAGATGGCCGCCACATAGACACGCCTACGCTGACTTATATATGGGGAGTTCCAGTTTCCCGTCAATCTTTGAAGACCTAGTTTTACAACATATAGTTTTGTTGTATGATGTGTTTATTTCTAGTTATTGTTCATTATTCCCCCCACAGGATTGCAGTAACTAGTGTTTTTGTTTTTACTTACCTTTGTTTTGTGGGTAATGTTCTAATTTTGGGCTGTAGGTTTTTTCGCCTGTTTTCATTTGAGTGCACACTGGTAATGTCAAAATTGTCAGTAAAAGTTTATCTTGATAAAGAGAATAAATGCAAATAGTACAGTGAGCAATGTCTTCACTCCAGTGTCACTATTGTCGGCGGTTGTTGCTGTGACATGATCTTACGTTTCTGATAACATGCTAATTATTATGTGCCCAAAAATTAGGTTCTTCGACTTGATTTCTCGTCAGACCACATTTCTTAATTATTTTAAAGTCATTGGACTAAAGTCAGAGTCAAGTCCAGAGTCATTGATGTCAAAGTCCAAGCCAGATCGCAAGTCTTAGATTATATTGTCAAATTGAGTCCAAAGTCATCAAAATTGCAACTCAAGTCCAAATCGTAGTTGAAGCTCCACTATTCTTTTGACCTAACTGGGTGGCGTTAAAGAGAAGGGAAACAATTGCTTGATGACTCACTTGTTAATGTGGTGGTCCTGTAAAGACTCCAGCGTGGTCTCTAAGCTCAGTCTGTACTTCTCACTGCCTAATAAGTCAGTGATGAGCTCTGTGCAGCCACAAACATCAACACAAACCAGACAGAACCAGTCAAACCCAAAACGACTTTGACTATTCAGTGAGCTGCGATGTGAAAGCTGTAGCAAACCTGGAAGTAGCTGCGTTAGACATTCCAGGCATCGCTCCTTGGTTTCTCCTCGTTCTGCGGCGCTGCGCTCAGGCTGCGGTTGAGCGGGCAGTGTGCCTCCGGGCCACACGGCCTCCTGCAGCACCTGGAGGTAAATGACCCAGCAGGGGGCGCTGGTGAGGTGGGCCACCCCTACGTCCAACCATCTGGGACAACAATCATGACACTTAGGTCACATTTGCAGAGATATGTGACATCTTGGAGCCATGCATGTGACGTTAAAACATAACAGCAGCTTGGATCACTTAGTGACATGCTCCCTTAAAGCTCCACAAACACATAAGCCCAAAGCGGCAGTGAGGTTAACGATAGCGCAACACTGGAGCCTGAACACGCAAACTTACCGCAGACTTTGTGCTAGAACAATCCCAGTGTTAATCATAAACAAGCCCCTGTTTGAAATTTCAAGTTGGAAAACAATCCCTGAGAGGGGATTTTGAGGTTAAGCCATGCAGAATTCACAAGTAAAGTACCTCCTTTAACTCGTCCTTGAAGTAGACACGTCCAGAATAAGGGATCTGCTGTTGGGAACCAATGATTGATTATGTACTCCGAAAAGCAAATACACATTTAGGCAAACAAATAATACACTACTCACAAAAGTTAGGAATATTGGGCTCGGAGGCAAGATTTTGGGATGAATCGAAAATAAACTACAGTGGGTATTCACAAATTATTATTCACACCATTTAATTTTTGGTCTAAAAAGTATTATTATTACTTTTTAAATGTCTCTGAAAATAGGCAGTCAGGGTTCGTACACCTTGTCAGCAATGATTTTCTATGAATTTCCCCCCAAAATAATGTATTTTATCTCAACGGGACCACCGAAAACTACCGTATTTTCCGCACTATAAGGCGCACCGGATTATAAGGCGCACCTTCAATGAATGGCCTATTTTAAAACTTTGTTCATATATAAGGCACACACAATTATAAGGCGCATAGAATAGACGCTACAGTAGAGGCTGGGGTTATGTTATGCATCCGTTGGATGGAGCTGCACTAAAGGGAATGTCAACAAAACAAATACTGATTGTACTGACACTTCTACTTGCTGCTCTCTGTTCAACAACCCACTGTTCGAGTTTGTCCTCCAACTGTAGCCATCTCGCTTTGTTCCCTCGGAAACTCTGTTTAGTCTTCTTTACTTGGCGCAGGTCATCATGTTGCTTCCTCCACTTCCGCACCATTGATAGGTTAATGTTAAATTCTCTCGCTGCTGCTCTATTCCCGTGTTCAACTGCGTGACTGATAGCCTTGAGTTTAAACTCTGCGTCGTAAGCGTGTCTCTTAATAGGAGCCATTTTTGGGTCTTTACATAAAGTTTAGGTCTCGCAACTAGGGTAAGCAGCCGTCAACTTCATTTTCCCCCGTAGAAGAAGAAGCACGGAGGATAATGAAGTCGACGGCTGCTTACCGTAGTTGCGAGACCTGTTGTGGCTCAATATTGGTCCATATATAAGGCGCACCAGATTATAAGGCGCACTGTCAGCTTTTGAGGAAATTGGAGGTTTTTAGGTGCGCCTTGTAGTGCGGAAAATACGGTAATTATCCTAACACTAATACTGCATTATTACATGCATATTGTACAATTGTTCTTGTGGTATTCATTGGGCTAAACTGCTAAATGTCATGTTGTGTGCCTATGACAATAAAGTTGTTTGAAGCCAACAGTCAGTAAAAAAAATCTGAAATCTGAAATGTATGGTGCCTCTCTGAAACAAAAAAAACCCACCAGACAGCCACACTTGGATACATTTTGTCATATTTCAGTTCCAACATATTTAGTCCTTAGTTCCACATGACCATTGCTGGAGAAATACTATACAGAAACACATTTACGCACTACTGGGAATTGGATCACATCAACAGTTTAATTATTGTCCGCTCATTTAGTATGCACAAAACTGAAATATTTGCTGCCCAAGAACCTCCGAAGTGGCAGGCGGCCACGAGGTAGCTATTTTGTTTACCACTTTATTTGCCTGTGACTGAACTATGTCTAAAGCATTGTACAGTATTTCATGTCTTGTCCTGTAGTTTTCACGGCATAAAGCCAAGTAAAGAGCCCGTCTTTAAGAAGCCGTGCCTGTGTTGTCATTTCGGAGCCACAATATCTTATGTAGTACTGTCAAAATTAAAATTGCAAAAAACATTTTAAACTAATAAAGAAATAAAATATCTGAACTCACAATCTGTAGAACCCATTCGAGCTTCCATGGTCTCACAAGATGTAGTTTCTCTCGAAATATTCTTCCTGAAAATGGCCTTGCAAATATATGTGCTGTCTTGTCTAATCATAAAAGATGCAGACGAGGCGTAAAGGCTGAGTTCTTAAAGTTTACTCCACAGCGTGCTCATCAAAAACATGGCTACATTTAGCAACTTAAACGGGGCTATTGCGCATGCTCTTCACAACTGTGGCATGCTGGGCAATGGAGTCCTTGTGTTACCTAGCTCATAACATCACAATATATATCTGCCTTAGGCCAGCTAGAAGGCCTTACTGACAACAACTCGTGAGCTGATTGGCTATCGCAACTGTCTGTCAAAGCTAGCGAACTTCTGATTGGATAAAAACTCTATAACCTAAAAACAACAGCGCTAGAATGAGCATATGACATGAAGAAAGAAAAAAAAAAAAAAAAAAAATATGACATGAAGAGAATATGAATACTTTTACATATTTAGGGAAAGTAAATTTAAAAAATACTTTTATCTTTAATTATGATCATGATTTCTGGTTATGTTAGGCCAGTAGAGAAGGCCTTGCTGGCAGCTGACGGCACGCCACTGCTTAATTTCTTTTTGGTCATTTGCATGTGAAATAGTTCGAATCCCATATCTCTTTTTTTTGTGAGTAGTGTAAAAAGTGTGATGACTCTGCTACTGGTTAATACATAACAAGTTTCAATATTCATAGTATGTGCTTTGATCTTCTAAGAAGGGCATTACATCATTATCCCATCTTCTATTGAGATAGACGATAGAACAAACAGCTTTAAAAAGGGCAAACATGTTATTTGTGATATAATAAAATGTGTGGCACACATTTCAATCCACACAATTACCCGTGCGATATATCATTTTTCCAGGAAAGACACTGGTGAAAAGTCTGAAAAGAATCTATGAAGGCTGCTATTAATTATGGAAAAAATGCATCTCATGTTATTAAACAAGGAACAAAACAGTTACGAAAGGCGAGACACAAAAAGCAGAAAAAAACTCCAACCTCTCAATAAAAGTGCCAAAGAGGAGTCTGATGGTCTTCTGGATGTTTTCAGTGCACAGCCAACTCCACTGGTCCTTCATCAACAAACACAAGATGTTCAGAGCAACATCCGCCACAGCTGTGTCTGAAAATTAAAATAGAAAACAATATAGCGGTGCAATAACAGAGGAACTCCTCAACGCCGTTTAAGAGAGCTAGATAAAAATGCGTGGTGTTGCTGCCACCAAGTGGCACAATACTGTCACTACATGATGGCTGTGGAGAAAAATGCTCACTTCAAGCAGCAAGCCATTATTTGTTCATTAAAATAAACATTTCAAAACAACATTTGTGGTTTAAAAACTGTTAGAAAGTGTAGTGTGAAGGTGAGGACTACAAACCTGTAGTTTTCCCGGGTGTCTTCTTGTCCGCAGTGGAGGCGTCACTCTGCTTGGCTGTCCCTCGGCCTTGTGGCTCGTTCAGAAGTCTTTCCTGCTCCTGCACAAAGCTCTCCAATCTGGACAAGGACATGCCATTGAGCACCTGGAAAGGAGTGGACAAATGCAGAAAAAAATGGTGTTCTTTACTTATCAATAAATGGGATATGAAATGATATTTGACAACTTACAGGGCTGCCGTCACTAAAGCTGTAAGTCACTTTAGGATGTAAGTCGGGTGTATTGAGAGACGGGGACACTTTACTTGGGAACATGAGCCTCCTGATGCAGGGAAATACTAAATCAAGCAGCTGCGTATTTCAACATTTATTGTGAGCCTGATCTACTAAGATCCAAAGAACAAGTGCTAAATAGCGTGTGCAAAGTAAAACATCAAATCTACAATTAGTGGGTGTGTTGTGTGTGATCTACTAAGACTGTGTGTACAATTCATAAAGTGCAAACCGCTCTATTTAAATGAGAGTTTTGCATGTCTACCAGCTTTTGCCGTGGATACACTCATTCCCTTCCACATTTATGGCATCATATGGTCCAACCTGTGGTGTTTCGCATGTTGTTGACATGCAGCAAACAAATATAATATTTAACACCTTTTCTGGGCTGTACTGAGACGCGATCTAGACAACAGACCCTAGTTTTAGCATGCTGAAGGTGCGGTCTATAGAAGGCGCTGCGCTGTTGTGATGGTGCGTTTGGAATGATACAGACCATAAAAATGCATATTGCAAAAATGTTTTTTTAATATAGGATATATATTAAAATAATATATCCTTTATATGAAAGAACGAATGCCATAACAAATATCAAAACGAATCAATTGAGTTTGTTTTAATCAGCCCCTTAAGCAATCCAACAACTATAAAATTATAAAATTATATTTCTGAATACGTCTAATATTTTTATTTCTGACATATGGTGACACATACAGAATATTCTCTCTCTCATTTGTCTTTGATTGCCTCCTTTCTTACAGCCATTGTTGTGGTAGTTTGCGAGAAATTTTCAAACATGCTACAAATATATGCGCAAAACAGCGGCCGCAGAGTAGTTTTAGTCTTGATAAATCACATTGAGAGCGCAAAATGATTATATTTGCATTCCCTCCTCTCAGTGTTGTGAGCATTCAGATAATCAGCATATATTCTGCATATACATAAACACAGACACGCTAAATGGATTGCGATCACTATAGTTTCCTCATTTAAGGGACGCAACTCTCTACGCACAAGCTTTAGTAGATCAGTTTTGCGTCCGCTATGAAAATTGCATGTGTTTAAATACACGCAAAATGTTAGTAGATCAGGCCCTTGCTGTATAAGCCCATTAAAAATGTGAACGGTAACAAAGAGTTTCAGAAGTCTTACATGTACTTTCTGCTGTCCATTGTTCTGCCATCAGAGTCTCCTTCAGGGTCCTCTGTAGGACTTAAGACCTCTGGGTGAGGAAAGGCAGTCTTCAGTGTGTCTAAAGCATTTTCCATCATCTAAAATGGACAAATAAGATTACTTTTTAGGCAGCTGCGTTTTCAAAATTAACAAAGAATAAGATCCATACTGTTCTTCTCACCTTATCGATTCTTGACTTGCCAAATGGCTTTCTTTCAAAATATGTGCAAACCTCCGAGTTTAGAGCCAGGAACTCCTGCATGTCCTCACTCATGGCCGTCTCAGGAATGCTGCTGAGTTGCTGTGAAACAAAGAACTGATACGATTTCAAGGCCAAAATATACTTAATGATGGTGTTTCCCGAGCATATTGTATAGCGTCTCAGGTGAATTGCTATTGGGGGAACAATTTTATTGATTATCAAAATAGGCCACAGTTTCTTGGTTTAGCCTTAGATTTGTTGTAATACATTCATATATGCTGTGTTCTGTTTCGTTAGTTTAATATAAATATATTATGGCGATACATTTTACAATGGAAACTTCAGTTTTAGTAGAACATTCAAAAAAAAATATGGCTCGGTTTTCATACCCCGCTCAGTTTTGGTACTATTAAACATTTGTTAGCGACTTTGACTGTCTCTGGGCTTTTACAGTATATTGAGAAAGGCTGCAAAATAACCCAACCTAGAGTAAAATCAAGTTGTAGCATACAGTAACAGTCTACTCAAAGTCAGCAAGAGCCAGAAGCAGTGTCCTGAGTGTCATTGAATGCACCACACTGTTACCTTAAATCTAGCCAAACATCCATCCATCCATTTTCTACCGCTTATTCCCTTCGGGGTCGCGGGGGGCGCTGGAGCCTATCTCAGCTAGAATCGGGCGGAAGGCGGTGTACACCCTGGACAAGTCGCCACCTCATCGCAGGGCCAACACAGATAGACAGACAACATTCACACTCACATTCACACACTAGGGCCAATTTAGTGTTGCCAATCAACCTATCCCCAGGTGCATGTCTTTAATCAATTGTACTATATCGCTAGGTGACCTACAAGCGGCACTTTGAATGTACCCAGCTGCGGAGTCATGACAGCGTCATGTGTTGTGCCGCAAATCTGTCTTTTTTTTTTTTACTTTTTTTTTTTCTTTTTTCCTGCAGGTAGAACTATAATAATTCTCGATTAAAAGTGGTTTGTGTTTACATATCAGGCTGCCTGAAACTGATAATTAAATTCACATAATTTGTTGTGGCAACACGGTGCCACAGGGGTTAGTGCATGTGCCTCACAATACAAATGTCCTGAGTAGTCCTGGGTTCAATCCCGGGCTCGGGATCTTTCTGTGTGGAGTTTGTATGTCCTCCCAGTGACTGCCTGGGTTCCCTCCGGGTACTCCGGCTTCCTCCCACCTCCAAAGACATGCACCTGGGGATAGGTTGATTGGCAACACTAAATTGGCCCTAGTGTGTGAATGTGAGTGTGAATGTTGTCTGACTATCTGTGTTGGCCCTGTGATGACGTGGCGACTTGTCCAGGGTGTACCCCGCCTTCCGCCCGAATGCAGCTGAGATAGGCTCCAGCGCCCCCCGCGACCCCAAAAGGGACAAGCGGTAGAAAATGGATGGATGGATGGATAATTTGCTGTTTCAGTTTTCATACAATTCGGTGTTAAACGGTCCCTTTGGAATGGATGATTGGTAAAACACGACTACCACGGTACCACCAGGGCCACCTCAGGACAAATTGAGTCCCTAAGCCAAATTGTATTTTACAAAAATACAATTACAATTACCATCACAAAAATTGTTCACACTTTTATTTTTGTGAAACGACTTTTAATATGTTTTTTAACCAAACTTGAATTTAATTTGATGCATGTTTCGTAATAAAACAAAATCAAGGGAAATAAATTGTTCAACTCTTTTTTGTGTGCAAAAATAACAATTTTACCATCACTAAAACATAACTTTATAAAACATGCTGTACATCTTCAACTCCAACCGGGATTTGAGCCCAGTACTTCCTGCTATGCAAGAGAAGTACTAATGTTGCGCACCACAGCAGTGCAGCATGTGAATGGGCGCTTGCTTTGCAGCAAGAAATGTAATATGTTTGTGGTAACATTTCATATGAATCGTCCAGTCATTCATCAATAGACATTTTACATGCGCTGATCAAGGGCCCCTAAGCACAGCGTGTGTTCTGCGTTTAGGGAGCGGTGGCCCTGGGTACCACTAAACCTGTGTATTTAGTAAGGGTCTTGAGCTGAAAATGTTTGATAAATCCTAGTGTAGAGTTGTCATGATTACCCTAAGGAACGTATCCAATTGACCTTTACGGGCTTCCACCTTCTCACCATCTGTGTTCCCAAACGGAAGGTCAGGGAACATTTTCTTTGGGCCTTTTACATCTGCAAAACAAAACAATTCTTGGAAGTAGTTCTTTGGTTTACTCAGGCAGATTTAAATTGTTTCCTCACTCTTGATGAACTTCTTCACTTCAGGGTTCTCCTCTAAACGAGTCTGCAAGTTGAGGAACTCGCTGTATCTCCGGTTGACCGAGTGACAGGCCAAAGACTGCAGGAGGTCGGCGCGTTCAAGGCATGGCGCTGTCTCAAACTACAGGAAAGAACGTTTTTTGAATGAAAAAGATAAGAGTCAGAGATAACGGGATGTTTAATGTTACCGTGATTGTGTAGAGAGGATGTGCTCCAATTCCACGCTGATCCTTTGCACTGACTATTCCAGCGATGTGCACATTCTGGATGTTCACTGACGAGGCTGGTTTGTTTGGAACATCAGAGTTCAAGGGGCCCAGGGAAAGTCTTCTTGAAGAACCGACTGGGGATTTTTCTTGAGCAATCCCTGCAGGCCAGTGGGCGTCCACAGGCCCAGTCATCTTAGGCCCGAGATTTTTCAGTGGAGCAAAGCAGCCAAAATCGTCCACGTCATCCTTTACATTCACAGAGTTGCAGAAGTTGGGTGAGGGGCCGCATTCACACAAACGTCTAGTCATGTCGTCTTCTGAGTCGGACTGCATCAGAGAGTCCACTGAGAGTACTTGGAGGTGAGAGTACTGTCCCGATGTGAGGGAGCAGCAGTTGACCTTACACGGTGTGAGCAGACCCGCGTGGCAAGTATCAGCCTTCCCAGAACAAATCAGACTGCTGCATTCTGATGAGTCCTCCTCACTGATCGGGCTGGACAGCTCACGGAAATCAGAGCTGCTCTCACTTGCCAGGCTTGCTTGGTCGGAAAATGACTGGCAGGTGGTCCAGGAATCTTGGTGGAACTGACATTGGTACAGGGCGCCCTCTTGTGGTTTTCTTGACCTGTTGAAGATGTCTACAATGGTTTGGTTGAGCCAGTCGGGGTCAGACACCCTGCTTATGAGCGGAATAAGTACATTGCAGGTGATGAGTTCAGTAACCATGTAACCTCCCGTCCTGGTTTCCATCTGAGGGTACGGAACAAGCACATGCAAGACCAGGTTCACCAGAGCTCTTGCATAGCTGAGCTCAGCAGCTGCATCGCTCACAGCTGGATGGGGTCTCTCTATTTCCTGGTAGATCTGCCAAAGGCTAACATTCTTTCCACGTGTCTGCTGCACGTGTCTGGCTGTCATGTAGCTCTGCAGGTGGCAGCCATACAACTCTAGAAGACGTTGGACCAGAGCCTTTCTGTCCACTTGCCTCGCACGTTCCTTCAGCTCCATCACGGACTCCAGCATGGAGTTACGCACCGCACGCTCAAACTCGCCCTCCACCTCTGGCAGCAGAGTGCGATACCAGGAGGAGACAAAGTCACGCACTGCTTTGTGGACGGCGTTGTGGATCTCATGGTTGAGCCTCCACTCGTGTTCGGCAGAGCACAGAGGAGGCGTCCCCCCACCGAGAGGGAGGAAGTGCTCCAAGTGCAAAAGCCTATTGGCATCCAGAATGGCTCGGGATCCGAGCCAACCCCCAAGAACCACAAGGAGACTGGTGAAGATGCAGAGAAGCCAGACGTTCACAAGGAGGTGGAAGAGGACCAACCAGGCCAGCAGCGCTCCAAGGCCCAGGAGCCGCCTCCGTTGGCCCAGAAACTCGGACAGAGTCCATTGATTAGAGCTCTTGGATGACAACATTACAGCCAGACGTTGAAATGTATCCTGCTAAGCAAATATGAAATATATTAGTCATCATAAAACTTTAACTGCTAACATCAATATTCATCACTGACTTTCAGCATGGACCTACAAGTTTAAGAGTAGTGTTTTAAAAATGTGATGTTTGGTTTGGGTATGGTTATGGTTAGATTTTGAGTTTGCAATATTTTGTGCTAATAGATATACCACCAGTGTGCTTTTATACGTTAATTATTAGTTATTACACCTACTCAGTGGCCTAGTGGTTAGAGTGTCCGCCCTGAGATCGGTAGGTTGTGAGTTCAAACCCCGGCCGAGTCATACCAAAGACTATAAAAATGGGACCCATTACCTCCCTGCTTGGCACTCAACATCAACGGTTGGAATTGGGGGTTAAATCACCAAAAAATGATTCCCGGGCGCGGCACCGCTGCTGCCCACTGCTCCCCTCACCTCCCAGGGGGTGATCAAGGGGATGGGTCAAATGCAGAGGACAAATTTCACCACACCTAGTGTGTGTGTGACAATCATTGGGACTTTAACTTTAACTTTTATTCCGACCCTTTGGGGGATCATGTCTTGCCTGTAGTTACCAGTTATTTCTATACTGTATAGAGCAGGGCTATTCAAAAATATGACACCATACCAGCTGCCAAGTTCAGTTCAAAACTGAGGGAGACAACCATTTTTGCAGCAAATTCTTAAAAGCACTGACTGGTGTGCTCCTGTTGTAAAGAGGAACATGGACCACTGTGAACACATTGGCTTATCCTTTCAGGGGCATTTTAACCTTGCTAGCAGTCTTAAAACACCGGGGTTCAGAAATCTTGTGATTTACATAACTAAGTTGTTCCAAAGTTGTTCCTAAAGGCACCTTTGATCTTCTCATTTTTGGTATTTTTTTTTTGTTCTTAACATGATTTATGTAAAGGTAACTAAGGTATTGTTGTAGCTTTTTTGCTTCAGATGCATTCAGTAGTCATTTGTTCAACTTATTCAGTTATAGTGTTCTTCAAGGTTCCATGTTAGGTCCTCTCTTATTCATTATTTTGGGCTATGCTCAACTGGTGGCCCAAGAGTTCAGTTCAAAAAGCCTGTGAGAGACTCACATTTTTGCAGCAGATTCTAAAAAGCACTAGAGTGTTGTCATATTGATGATCTTTGACTATCTCCTGTAACTCTGACAAAATAAATAGACCAAAATCAAATGTTTACTGTAAAGGATGCTGGTCCGGAATATACTAATTGGGAATAATAGTGACGTTAAAATACCCCTTGTAGCATACATTAACATTTTTGGACTCCAAAGAGGACATGTATTTGCATTAATTTGTTATTAATTTCATATTCTGTATATATTTTAGTTATTACACTATGCGCATTATCACCGATAAAAAAAAACAAGCTAAAACGTGGATGTTTTGTTTGCATCGCATCATAGCACAAAATGTATCAAAGTGGTCCCTGCATCCTTAAAGTTTGGACACAGCCTTTTTTCTTGCATCAAAGAATCAGCATGCACTAAATTAGTCTGATTTCTCAAATAATCTGGTTACGACTTTGATCGGATAGACATCTTACACTGCAATCTAAATATCCGAGGGACTATGAATGCACCATTATCATATCGCGAGATAGCCTATTCCAACGAGACCTGCTGTTTCCATGACAGTCTGACTCATTACCATACACGTTAACGATTGCTATAGTGTGACTAAAATAAAGAAGAGGCCAATGTTTACATTTACACTAGCACACAATGACAAGTAACGCGTCACTTAAACACGGTGTAGTTGCATCACGGTCATGTGACCTGCTGTAATTTAATGTTCAGTCCAGGAAACGGTCAAGCTTACGTATGAATGTTATATGTGTCTGTTTAACGGCACTTCCTGATAAGAAAATTACAACTCCAGACTTTTGGTAAAAAACTACCAACATTTCAAAATACGTCACCAGAATAATTGAAGGTTCATGTCTGGAACTCAGGCCGTCTTCCTTCCTAGGAACAGGGTTTTAATCCTCCAAAGATTAACTGGATCAGTCTCTTTGTACACTTAGCTCTTTTAGGTGTCCACTTTACCTGCCAGATCAAAAATCGTATTTATTAGTCTTTGTTCTTGACAAAATAATATGTGTCATTGAAGGAGCGTTTTCTCTGAATAATGACCCTACATATAACTGCAACATAACATTTACTGTAATCCTACGTCATAATAAGTCAGCTAGGCCACACTGTATACCAACAACTAATAGCGGCACATGCCTGTAAATAAACACAGCCTTACAAACACCCCCGCCAAAACATGACAACAAATAGGAATGTGATAAGAAACGTTATTTTTTTTAAATTTGTGCTTCTTTTTTATTGTATATATTTCTACACTGTAGATTTAAATAAACATATCTTTCCCCCCGAAAAATAAGTTGAATTTTCTTTAGTCACAAAAAAGATTAAAGAGATTATGTTGTATTGTTTTCAAAAAATGTTTTGTATGCAGTCTTACAATTTTTTCCATTTGCTTACACACAATTTTACTAACTGTGTGTCTTTTTTCAAAAGGATTTACACACTTTTCCAAACACAACATTACATTTTCTTAATTCCTAGATTATTTGCAAAATGACACACTTTGGTCAAAAGATATGCCCATAAAGCAAGCATTTGTAAAACTGCAGTTTTTTTTCATCTCACTCACACAGAATTCAAATGATAAGAAATTATTGGAGTGAGTTACCCAGAACAGTGATAAATACAAAACACATTTGTAAAAAAACCTATTTTACGATAACAAATCACATGTTTGGGGCATTTTGCACGACCTTTTTAGCATATGTGATGAATGATTACTGTAACTTGACAAAATACATTGGCAAATCAATAGCAATCGTCATTGTTTACTTTGAAGTGGGCCTATATGTAGGGACCTAAAGAGAAAGTAAACATATCCTGTAATCTTTTCAAAAAGTGCTCAACAATAATGCTGCAAACTGAAAATATTTATTTTTACCACAGTCAGGTAAAGTAACATATCACAGTAGTCAACAACGACATACAGTACAAATTAAAATCTGAGACAAATAAAAAGGTTTGAAAAAAAATCTGGAGATAAAGATGTGTGTATCACAATCCTAGTGTGTGTAAAGTGTGAAAATGGGTGTATCACAATCCTTATATGTGTGCAAGATGGGAAGGTGTGTGTAAAGCATTGTGTGTAATATTTCGCAAAAACTGTGAAGCAGAGTCTATGCCTAATATTAGGCTAATCTGCGCAGTGGTTTTGCTTACTGTGTGTAGACTTTGTTAACTGTGTGAACATTTAAACTTTAGTGTGTGAGCAATTGGAAAACACTGTAATGTACAGGCGCTGAGTAGCTTTATTCAAAACAACAGTGACCTCTATTGGGGAAAAACGTGAACTGCATGTCTAGCGCTCGAACGTCAAGTTCATTTGATAAAAAAATAATATTTTTAATGTAAACCAATTCAAAACCCGTATACACCTGAATAACCTCCAGACAAAAAAGAAAAATGGGGCAAGGAAAGTAGTTAAAAGTGTTGGAAAAATAAGAATCCCAAGGAGACACGTTGTGGGAGCACGTGCAGTATGTACAATATGGCACAGACACAGCCACATCATTAGGTACACTTACACAGTCTAATGGCAGGTAGAAGGACAATTATACTCTTACGAACGTTTGATTTTCATTAGAAGAAGAATACAGGCGTCGAGTGCTGCTGCAGGTGCAGTTTGTATTCATGCCAGTTACTGTGCCATGGCCGAGAAGGATTACGTAATGGGGATGTTACGCAACAGCGACGCAGGGAGCTCGTCGGCAGAAGTTGGCTCCCTCTGACTGCATGGTGCGCATCACTTCAACAGGACTATACGGATTAGATTCGATCCATCTATCTATCATGTCTCCGGTCAATAATGGAGGTAAGACGCTTCCAACGCTCTCCAGGTGACATTTATGTCTTGCAAATATTCTCACTTGAAGAAGTGTGACGTTGTACTTGGTGTACTTTGTCATCACTGCCAGCTAAAATCATCATCATCATCGTCTTTATTTCAGTAGCTACATTTTTAAGATGCATATTGGTTAAATGTCTATATACTACTTAAACTCATACTTTTAGAAGTAATACTTATGTATATATGTTTAGTGTAAATAATACCTCTCCTGCATAGTACAGTATCATATCCAAATGTTTACATTTGCATGTTACATGTTTACTTGATGTGCATAGCTATAATATTTTATCACGGCCCTGGTTCTTGTTTGCATATTGTGTATACCTACAGTGTAGTACAGTAGTATCCCAGTCCCAGGAGGCACAAGACATTAAAACAATGTTGAGGACTTGTTGAATTAGGTCCTCAAACATCAAACCCAAACCTAACTTTGGATCAACACGCTTTTTGACAACGTTTTTTAATCAATGTTAGGTTCTGACGTTGATTCGACCATTGAATTTTGGTCATTTTCCAACCAATATTTTACAACACAAATGCAACGTTGAAACAACATGCTTTTTGACTACGTTTATTCAATATCAGGTTGTGACGTTGGTTTAATTTACCATTGAAATTTGTTCAATTCCCATCAACGTTGTTTAAATTTAAAAATACAACTATTTTGCAACGTTGTTTTTTATAAGTCAGTTTTAAAGGACATGTTTGTATAATCAATGTTGTATCAATGTATTGTGCCTGCTGGGATATGTAGAAAGTATAAGTGCTACTAATACTTCAGTACTACAATCCCATGTTAAGATGTACAAATAAGTAATACTATGTGTATAACTAATTCATGCAACTTCAAGTTATTCTAGAACTTTTTACAATATTCTTGTTCCTGTGTTTACTGATGCAGTGTTAAGTTGTACAGCAGGTGCAATGCCACCTCCTGCGTATATTTAATAGATAGTAGCCTACTTACAATACTATGAATAATGCTCAGAGTAAACAGCTTATGTTTAAAGTTAAAGTTAAAGTACCACTGATAGTGGCGAAATTATTCTCTGCATTTGACCCATCACCCTTGATCACCCCCTGGGAGGTGAAAAGGAGCAGTGAGCAACAGCGGTGGCTGCGCCCGGGAATCATTTTTGGCAATTTAACCCCCAATTCCAACCCTTGATGCTGAGTGTCAAGCAGGGAGGTAATGGGTCCCATTTTTTGTATAGTCTTTCGTATGACTCCGCCGGGGTTTGAACTCACGACCTATGTTTGTTAATATTGTCACATTTATAGAACAATTATAGTATTTCTGACAGTATTGCATTACTAAAATTATACTATTACCACCTCATCGTTTAGGTGTGTAATGCTGTAAGGACATTATTGGATGCAGGGGCAGGTTTCAAAGGTTTTACTGCAGTTCAAGCAAAGGTACAAGAGAGTATAGGCAAAAACTTAGTCAAAGGCAAAAATAGTTCAGCAACAAATTGAGGAAGGTATATTTATAGATGTTTGGTAATGAGTCACAGGTAAGTTGTGGAGTGTGGAATGGCAGAGTCTGATTGGCTGTGAGGCAATCAGCAAATGAGTGTAGTTAATAGACTGGAGATGAGGTTATCTGGAGTGAGGGTGTGGTCCTGACAAATACCATGTGTATAGGTTTAAATAGTTGGAATATACATGTATAATTGCCCCACTTGTCCAGAAAGAATTGGGTAATATTGCTCCACTGTATATACTGTATGTAATAATACAGTATTACTGTCTCATTTTTCGGATGGACAGGTAAAAGTACTACTGTATAACTACAAATGTAGTTTCTCTATGTAATTGTGCCATGTTCAGAGGTATAACTAAGTACTTCACGAAAGCTGACACTTTTAAAATAAAACGTATGTATAACTCCCAAATGTTCAGTCTAAGTAATACTTGTCTTTTACAGTACAGTGTTACTGTACTTTCCAAATGTTTACATGTACTTGATTTGCATAGCTATAATACTTAATTATTGTCCTCACTGTTTTAAATGTATATTGTATACTTACTACGGTATTGTCATCCCAATGTTTAGAATAGTGAAAGTGCAACTGGTGTGTTACTAATACTTCAGTATTACAAAACCAGTGGTAGTATGTACAGGTAAAAGTACTAAAGCTACAATGCAAATCTAATTAATGCAGTAATTTACAATATTAGTATTGTATGCTATTTTTTCTCACACCGTTGAGTACAGTCCAAAAATAGAATTTTTGACAGTATTGCATTTCTTATATTAGAAAATTATCAACCCCAGTGTATTAAAAGAGTTAGTAATACCTGTGTATATAACATTAAGATAAACTGTATTTTTGTCCCACTTATCAAGAATTGAATACAGTGTTATTGCCCCACTGTACTACTTATACATAAGCAACACCACAGTATTACTGTCCCAATTTTAGATGTACAAATAAAAGTACTATAAATACAACTAAATATAATTGTTCCATGTTAATATGTATAACCAAGTACTTATATATATCTACTGTACTATTTTCCACTGTAGTTTATTAGTGTTCCAATATAATTTGCTACTTGTACTTTTCGTTCTCTGCCTGGATATTATACATAAAACATACACATTCTATAATGTTATTGTACTATTTAATCAAGTTCAATAATTTGTATAATAATATTTTACCAATGTTAGATGTGGTGATTAATATGTATCTATCGATGTATATATACAGTCCCATACGTTGTAAATGCTAATAATGTAATGTTGTGTAAGTGTACTATTATCCAAATATTTACTCTGACTATGAATATGATAAATGTTTATGTGTTCACATGCCTGGGAAGCTCATATCCTTCTGAGAACTAGCATCTCTGGAGAATATTTAAGATCTAGAAACAGATACATTTTCATTTCTTGCACGCAAGCGAACAAAAACAACAGCCTGGACTGGACTTAAGATAAATTCAAGTCAGATGTCTTCTTTAACACAATCAGTCTGCTTTGGGAGTTGTTTCCATCTCCAGCCAGGCATCACAACACAACACAACACAAGTGTCTCCAATGTGACCGCGCAGGATTTCATATGTCGACTAATATTTGCTATTCAAAAATCCTTTATTGCACTGGGGTGACACATGACACATGCCAACACAAACATGATGGATCAGAAGATAAGCTTCTCTCGCCCTGCATGAGTGTGTGTGTGTGTGTGTGTGTGTGTGTGTGTGTGTGTGTGTGTGTGTGTGTGTGTGTGTGTGTGTGTGTGTGTGTGTGTGTGTGTGTGCGTGCGTGCGTGCGTGCGTGCGTGCGTGCGTGCGTGCGTGCGTGCGTGCGTGTGTGTGTGTCTGCGTACATGTGTGATGTCATCATTGCATCTTATTAGACACGGATGTTTCACTTTTACATTGTATATTATGGAGTATAATATTGTAGCAAAACAATTTGCAAATGTGTATCTCAATCTTTGTGTGTTATGGCACTATAGGGCTGGGCGATATATCGACATACTCGATATATTGCGGGTTTGTCTCTGTGCGATCTAGAAAATGACTATATCGTGATATTCGAGTATATGTTCGCACGCAGTTGCTTTTAGCTGCGGGCATTACACTGTATGCGTTTCTCCCTCTATCTTGTCTCTCCTTCTCACAGAGACTTAAAACAAGCGCACCTTCTTACATACGTCACGTGTGCAACGTCACACGCTCCAGCGGAGCAGACAGGTAGCGACATGATAACATTAGCTGTGATGCAAACGAAGTGGTGCGGATGGTAATACGAAAGAGGGAAGGTGCGAATCTGGTAACAAATGGAGGAAGAATTAATTCCCAAGAAAAACAGCACGGGGTCCATCGTCTGGCGGTGGTTTGGCTTCAAGCGGGAATATGTTGAACAATTATGCGGCAAAAGCATTGCTACTAAAAGTAGCAGCACTGCTAATTTGTAGCATCATTTGAAAAGTCACCCGCTAGAGAATGAGGAGTGCTTCAAACTCCGCATGTCAACATCTCTGTTCGGTGCCACACCAACAAAATGCCGAAGCAACCATTTCCACATCAACACCGTATGACATATACTATTTGATATGCAGCTCATTTTTATGTGACACTTATTGAAATATCTTGTGTGACATCACGCACAAAAGTGCACTTTATTTGTTTTTAACTATTGTAGTGGCGTTCTGTACAAAAAGGGAACTTTAATTTAGTGTTGTTTTGATATGTCATTTTAGTGACATCATGCACAAAAGTGCACTAATAGCTTGTTTTAAAATGTCTTGGACAATCTTGCACTTTCTGTTTTGAAATGACATGAATGTTTGTGCCACTGCTTAATAACTGTTTAATAAATACTTTTTTGCTAAATTGACTTAGTTGTGATTTCCCTGTCTGCATGAAAGTTTAAAATGAGCATATATTAATGAAGTATGAACAAGAATGTTTTAATGTAGACACAGAATCATCATACTGCTGTGATTATATGCATCATGTGTTCATTCAAGGCTAAGGCAAAATATCGCGATATATATCGTGTATCGTAACATGGCCTAAAAATATCGAGATATTAATAAAAGGCCATATCACCCAGCCCTATATTCAACCCTTAACTCAACAATGAGTAGATGAGTGTTATGTGTGTGTATATGTGTAAATAAATGAACACTGAAATTCAAGTATTTCTCTTATTTATATATATTTATCTATATATATATATATATATATATATATATATATATATATATATATATATATATATATATATATATATATACACGTGTATATATATATATATACCTGTATATATATATATATATATATATATATATATATATATATATATATATATATATATATACTGTATATGTATAGCTAGAATTCACTGAAAGTCAAGTATTTCTTATGTATATATATATATATATGAAATGCTTGACTTGGTGAATTCTAGCTGTAAATATACTCCCCCCTCTTAACCACGCCCCCAACCACGGCTTTACTTTGAGCTCCCCGCGGATGACAGAGCTTCTCACCCTATCTCTAAGGGAGAGCCCTGCCACCCGGCGGAGGAAACTCATTTCGGCCGCTTGTATCCGTGATCTTGTCCTTTCGGTCATAACCCAAAGCTCATGGCCATAGGTGAGGATGGGAACGTAGATCGACCGGTAAATTGAGAGCTTTGCCTTCCGGCTCAGCTCCTTCTTCACCACAACGGATCGATACAGCGTCCACATTACTGAAGACGCCGCACCGATCCGCCTGTCGATCTCACGATCCACTCTTCCCTCACTCGTGAACAAGACTCCGAGGTACTTGAACTCCTCCACTTGGGGCAGGGTCTCCTCCCCATCCCGGAGATGGCACTCCACCCTTTTCCGGGCGAGAACCATGAACTCGGACTTGGAGGTGCTGATTCTCATCCCAGTCGCTTCACACTCGGCTGCGAACCGATCCAGCGAGAGCTGAAGATCCTGGCCAGATGAAGCCATCAGGACCACATCATCTGCAAAAAGCAGAGACCTAATCCTGCAGCCACCAAACCGGATCCCCTCAACGCCTTGACTGCGCCTAGAAATTCTGTCCATAAAAGTTATGAACAGAATCGGTGACAAAGGGCAGCCTTGGCGGAGTCCATCCCTCACTGGAAACGTGTCCGACTTACTGCCGGCAATGCGGACCAAGCTCTGACACTGATCATACAGGGAGCGGACCGCCAAAATCAGACAGTCCGATACCCCATACTCTCTGAGCACTCCCCACAGGACTTCCCGAGGGACACGGTCGAATGCCTTCTCCAAGTCCACAAAACACATGTAGACTGGTTGGGCAAACTCCCATGCACCCTCAAGGACCCTGCCGAGAGTATAGAGCAAGGACCCTGCCGAGAGTATAGAGCTGGTCCACAGTTCCACGACCAGGACGAAAACCACACTGTTCCTCCTGAATCCAAGGTTCGACTATCCAGCGTAGCCTCCTCTCCAGTACACCTGAATAGACCTTACCGGGAAGGCTGAGGAGTGTGATCCCACGATAGTTAGAACACACCCTCCGGTTCCCCTTCTTAAAGAGAGGAACCACCACCCCGGTCTGCCAATCCAGAGGTACCGCCCCCGATGTCCACGCGATGCTGCAGAGTCTTGTCAACCAAGACAGCCCCACAGCATCCAGAGCCTTAAGGAACTCCGGGCGGATCTCATCCACCCCCGGGGCCTTGCCTCCGAGGAGCTTTTTAACTACCTCAGCAACCTCAGCCCCAGAAATAGAAGAGCCCACCACAGACTCCCCAGGAACTGCTTCCTCATAGGAAGACGTTTTGGTGGGATTGAGGAGGTCTTCGAAGTATTCCCTCCACCGATCCACAACATCCGCAGTCGAGGTCAGCAGAACACCATCCTCACCATACACGGTGTTGATAGTGCACTACTTTCCCTTCCTGAGGCGGCGGATGGTGGTCCAGAATCGCTTCGAAGCCGTCCGGAAGACGTTTTACATGGCTTCCCCGAACTCCTCCCATGTCCGAGTTTTTGCCTCCGCAACCGCTGAAGCCGCACACCGCTTGGCCTGTCGGTACCTGTCCGCTGCCTCAGGAGTCCTATGAGCCAAAAGAACCCGATAAGACTCCTTCTTCAGCTTGACGGCATCCTTCACCGCCGGTGTCCACCAACGGGTTCTAGGATTACCGCCACGACAGGCACCAACTACCTTGCGGCCACAGCTCCAATCAGCTGCCTCGACAATAGAGGCGCGGAACATGGTCCACTCGGACTCAATGTCCAGCACCTCCCTCGTGACATGTTCAAAGTTCTTCCGGAGGTGGGAATTGAAACTCTCTCTGACAGGAGACTCTGCCAGACGTTCCCAGCAAACCCTCACAATGCGTTTGGGCCTGCCAGGTCTGTCTGGCATCCTCCCCCACCATCGCAGCCAACTCACCACCAGGTGGTGATCGGTTGAACATTCCGCCACTCTCTTCACCCGAGTGTCCAAAACATGAGGCCGCAAATCCGATGACACAACTACAAAGTCGATCATGGAACTGCGGCCTAGGGTGTCCTGGTGCCAAGTGCACATATGGACACCCTTATGTTTGAATTTGGTGTTCATTATGGACAATCTGTGACGGGCACAAAAGTCCAATAACAAAACACCACTCGGGTTCAGATCCGGGCGGCCATTCTTCCCAATCACGCCTCTCCAGGTTTCACTGTCGCTGCCAACATGAGCATTGAAGTCCCCCAGTAGAACGAGGGAATCACCCGGGGGAGCACTCTCAAGTACTCCCTCGAGTGAATCCAAAAAGGGTGGGTACTCTGAGCTGCCGTTTGGCGCGTAAGCGCAAACCACAGTCAGGACCCGTCCCCCCACCCGAAGGCGGAGGGAGGCTACCCTCTCGTCCACCATCAAACACTTGTATTTAATAAAAAACTGTTAACATTTGTTAACATTTACTGTTAATACATGTGATCTATTGGTATCGGCTGATCCCACTCACAGATGATCAGTATCGGAATCGGCAGCTACAAAACGTTGATTGGTTGATTATCATCAGTCATCAACAATTGAGAACAGAGAAATGGATATTGAAACAGTGTAGGTCTGACTTGGTAGGATATGTACAGCAAGTAGTGGACATAGAGACAGAGAGCCAGAGAGAGAGAGAGAGAGAGAGAGAGAGAGAGAGAGAGAGAGAGAGAGAGAGAGAGAGTCAGAAGGCATAATAAAAAGTATCTGCATTTGATTGTTTACATTTGATTATTAACAATCCGGGGAGGGTGTTAGTTTAGGGTTGTAGCAAATGTGCACGTTCTCACGCTGTACCCTGCAGGCACAACACATTTAAATAACATTGAATTAAGTTCTGCCATTGAGCAACTCATACTTAAAGTTGGAACAACATGCTTTTTAAGGACGTTTAATCAATGTTGGGTTGATTCGACCATAGAATGTTGGTCATTTCCCAACTAATATTCTACAACATAAATACAATGTTGAAACAACATGCTTTTTGATGAGGTGTATTCAATGTCAGGTTGTGACATTGATTTGACTATTGCAATGTGGTCATTTCCCAACCAACAGCAAGGATCCAATGTTAGACATCAACATTGTCTCAATTTACGAATGCAACTATTTTGCAACGTTGTTTCAAAGTCATTTTTAAAGGGCATGTATGTATGATCAACATTGTATCAATGGGTAATGTCTACATGCTTGCTGGTCAGAAGATACAATGAAAGAAACATTTTTTTAAATCACTACTTACTTGTACACGAGGCATACGAGGCAGCTGGTTCGATGAGTAATTTGTCCGACACACATTTCTGAAAAATGTGCTGTTGTGCGCATGCGCGTGCGCATTGGGTAGCAGACATTGATGGGTAGCAGCTATCGACAGAACACTGTCTTCCGCAAGATGATTGAATGATCAGTCTTAGGCTGAATCCCTTTTTGATTGACAGCAAAATGAGCAAATCAGCGATCTTGAAATATAAAACACTACCATTGCATTTTTCAATTTTCGCTCTATTGTTCCAGTTGATATGGAGAATTTTACTACCTTTTTAGTGGCATGTTCTTTGTAAAATCTAGCATCTTTTATCTGCAATTGAAGACTGTACTCGTGTTTACAGAGCAGCTGAAGGTCCTGAGTTCAATCCCGGGCTCGGGATCTTTCTGTGTGGAGTTTGCATGTTCTCCCCGTGACTGCATGGGTTCCCTCCGGGTACTCCGGCTTCCTCCCACCTCCAAAGACATGCACCTGGGAATAGGTTGATTGGCAACAAATTGGCCCTAGTGTGGGAATGTGAGTGTGAATGTTGTCTGTCTATCTGTGTTGGCCCTGCGATGAGGTGGCGACTTGTCCAGGGCGTACCACGCCTTCCGCCTGAATGCAGCTGAGATAGGCTCCAGCGACCCAGAAAGGGACAAGCGGTAGAAAATGGATGAATACTAGCTTCCCCTACTTGAAAGACCAGCAGCCGCCACTGGTATACGGCCTGTGTTACAATGTACAATAATAACTATTATAAAGATAGAGCAAGACGATATAATAAAAAAATAATTAATGCTCAGTGATACTCATTACCAATAACACAGATTTGTTTTTAAATTTATATACATTTGTTTAGCCTTTTTAAAGAAAATATATGCATCATCGCCTGTTAAGCAAATTATATAATGATGTCATATTGAACACGCCCCTAGCCACACCCCCCACACCCCATATCATCATTAAAAACAACCCTGCAGTTGTTTTCAATCTGGACCTGAACTAATGTGGTCTACATGGTGAAATAAAGGTTAAATGTAACTTTATTTCATTTTTGCAAATAGATGAAATATTTCCCACACCATAAACTTAGTTATAATAAGTTTTTATGCAACATTTAGATTCATATTATCGTTACATTGCTGGTTTTTGTCGTTGATTTGCAGGACAGTAGGGACAACATTATTCAACGACTAGGACATTTGAAGTGAAAAGTATCAGTTTGGTATCGACAATCAGTATCGCCCACCATTTGAATCTAACTTCACCCTTGTTACACACACACACACACACACACACACACACACACACACACACACACACACACACACACACACACACACACACACACACACAAACACAGACACAGACACATAAATTAAAACACGGCCATTTGGATCTGATTACACACACAGAATGAGATACGCATTTACAAATACTGTAGTTTTGCCACAATAATATTTCAATAAAATACTGTACATGATGTCATTCTAATGGTGTTGATGCCCCAGTAGTGTGTGCGGACAAGACCAACGGTAAGGTGACGGGAGACACCAGTGCAGCGCTAAAAGGTTTGGAGACCATCGCTCCTTTGGTCCGCACTGCAGAAGAGACACCTGATCCCATCCCTGCCGAGGTACAAGGTACGATTCCCCACTGGATCGACGGCAGCCTGCTCCGAAATGGCCCTGGGAAGTTTGAGTTTGGAGAAACTCAGTGAGTGGATTGAAACACGTGTTAGTGTATTTCACTGAAAAGGACACATGTTATAATGCTTTTCCTTGGCCCCAGCTACAACCACTGGTTTGATGGCATGGCTCTGCTACACCAGTTCAAAGTGAAGGAAGGTCAGGTGACATATAGGAGTCGGTTTCTGCACAGCGACGCCTACACGAAGAACAGCGAGCAAGACCGCATCGTGATTTCAGAGTTTGGTACCATAACCATGCCCGACCCTTGTAAGAACATCTTTCAGCGATTCTTCTCTCGCTTTGAGATCCTGAGTGAGTATTAACATGGATACTATTTCTAGCACTGAGGAACATTTTCAGCTTTTTAAGAGCAAAGCTTGTTGTGTCAAACATCTTTGGAGAACATAGATGGTGTTCCTCTCTTAAGCCCAACATTAGTGACCTTACACATCTGGATTATTACTATTATGTACAAAGTTTGCTGGGAAGAGTTGAAATTGGTGGCATTTGCTTGTTAAAAATCTCTTAAAAAATAAACTCAAGTTTTTCACATTCAAATCTGATAATCCTACAAGGTAAGTCATCCTGTTTTGTATTGGCCAGGGTTTGTCTGTTTGTTAGTTAACAACATTACTTAAAAAATCATGGGCAGTTTTTAATTAAACTTTCAGGAAATGTCTGAAATAGGATAAGGAACAATTGATTTGATTTTGGGGGAAATCTTGATCTTTTCTACAACATTAAGAGGCTTAACTTCTCTGTATGTGTATGCTAGCGGCCCTGCCTCCACCCACAGGGACAAAGAGAGTGAAGTGCTTTCAAGAGATGACTGAATAAAACGAAACACTTATAGACACTACACTAGGTTTTTATGGCATAGATCATAGGTTCTTAACTTTTTTGACCTCATGGCCCAACTTTTCTATTACAGAGGTGCCTGGGGCCAACTCACATATTACGACTGAATTAGTCATCTATCTTACTCTTGATTGTAATCGTATTCAATTATTTAGTCTAACCTACTTACAGTTTATCACAGATATTGTCAAGCATTGATAAGCCATGCGTCATGGAGGACGCCAGAGGTTGTTGTGATTTTGAGGATGCAGACGAACGAGGTAGCAGCGTGAGGTCAAAAGGGGGATTTATTAATAAACAATGGGAAAGTGCTTTGCCCGGACAGACTATTAAAGAAAACAAATCAAAACAAACTATAACCCAGCAAAACACTCTCCGGAAATGTGGAGCAGACGGCGTCCACAAAGTAGTGCGTATTTGGGCTGAGCCTGCAAAGGATCCTCTGTTGTCCAGTGAACAGATAACAACAACAACAATGTCCCGACAACAAAGGTAGAAAAAGTATCAGCTTAAATAGTCTTGATTGCAAACAGAAAACAGGTGAGGGGAAATGCTCCGGGACAGAAGTGAAGCAGCCACGGGAAAACACTAACAAAACTGGAAGAGCCGCCAAAATAAAAGCACAGGTGAGGAACTAAAACACTAAACACCGAAGAACACTAACAAAACGCAACATAAGGCACGGCCTGGTGTAACCAGCCGTGACAAGATATACTGCATAAGAAGGGACTCATAAATGACTGACGGAAAATAAATGCGCATACAACTTTGCTATGTTAAAATAAATAAACTACGTTAATAATTAATATTATTTTTAACTAAACTATCAATAAAATTCAAGCACAAATGAAAACACTGTTTCGCCACTTTGTTCATTAATTTTGCACTTGAGAAACTTCTCTATGACTTTAGCTCCAGACTTCTTCTGTATGATATTCTCATTACTGCCACACGTGGTGGAAAAGTGTATTACAACTGAGTACCGCTACGGCGCATACGGACCACATGTGAGAAACAAGTATCAAATGGGCCATCGCAGCCAAACAATGGCCCCCGGCCCTATAGTTAAGAAACACTGGCATAGATGGGACGGCGTGGCGCAGTGGAAGAATGGCCGTGCGCGACCCGAGGGTCCCTGGTTCAATCCCCACCTAGTACCAACCTCGTCATGTCCGTTGTGTTCTGAGCAAGACACTTCACCCTTGCTCCTGATGGGTGCTGGTTAGCGCCTTGCATGGCAGCTCCCTCCATCAGTGTGTGAATGTGTGTGTGAATGGGTAAATGTGGAAGTAGTGTCAAAGCGCTTTGAGTACCTTGAAGGTAGAAAAGCGCTATACAAGTACAACCCATTTATTTATTTATTATGAATTATTTGAGTAACAGGACTGAACGTAACATGAGTGAGTTTTTAGGATTGAATTAGCAAATACATGAAATATAGCCACATGTCATTTATGCTAACAGCATGTTGATAGTAAATACATTACAGTGCTTCAGCATAAAAAAGTATTCTAAAAAATAATGTTGGCACCAGGACTGTCTTGAGAACACACTGTAGTGAAAATATACATCAAAATAAATGAGTAAACTTACTTTTGGCCTTCCTGTGGTCTGCAAAAGCCGTGCAAGATCCAATTTACAGTGGACTATAATAAGACTTTTGGAATATTCCACATTTTTCAGAGGGAGTACCGTGATGTGTTAGGATTACAGAACTAAATGAAAACCCAGGGACACGACTCAACTCACAACTTTTTTTTTTAATGAAAAATTATAATATTTCTGAATGATTCAATGAACTGTTTTTCAGGGTAAATCATTAAAGGTAGTTTAAGTTAATCTTGGAAAATGTAAATATTGAATATGCAAAGCAGATTATTGTGCAGGATGCTTGGCTTACTTTATTGTATATTTCATTTTATCGTACATTTTTCAATGATATTTCCTGGGCATGCACATCGCTTTGATTCTGTGGAGTGGCCCATTTGACTTGTCCTAGTACTTTTTGTCCAAACAGCAATACTTTATCCTACCACTTCTGTGGTAATAATAATACAATATTACTGCAACAATGTCCTGTAGCACTTGACAATGATTAGCTATTTTGTGTCTTAAACCTTTTACCCACTAAGTGTTTGTGTAAAGTTTATTTTCTAACACTGTCTGTGTTGGAGGTCACCACAAACATTATTATGCAAGAGACTGTACTGCAGTAACCGGAGAGGAGAGCAGACATTTTGTTTATAAGCGAGTCCTGCAGAATGAACACTGGAGACTTCCACTTCCAAACACTGCAGCCGTCATGTGTCTTTGTCCATTCTAGAGCCCACAGACAATGCCAACGTCAGCTTTGTGAAATACAAGGGAGACTACTATGTCAGCACAGAGACCCACCTGATGCACAGGGTGGACCCAGAGAACCTAGAAACACTACAACAGGTACACAACAAAACACACAATACTAAAGGCAATTCAATGAAATGTCACCAAATATTATATTGTTTTATTTCGTATTTCTTAATCAAATGTTTTTGTTTGAAAATGTCATGTTGTCACGTTTACACCTCATATTTAAAGGTTATGATGATGCTTTTCAAACCTGTTTCCCAATGGACTGCAATATATCAGTGAGTGTGACATTGAGGTGTGGTAGCCAGAGGGGTCTGAATACTTGCTAAATATAAGAAACAAAATCACTAAGTCACTGCTCCCTCCTGCTATGTTATGGGCGGATTGTGATGAAACTCTCAGGAAATGTCCAAAACGGGATAAAGAAAAACGGATTTGATTTTGGGGGCGATTTCTACTACGTTAAAAGGCTTAACTTCTTTGCAGCTTAATTCACATGATGGTCAACCAGCACCTGTGTGAAGTTAGCTTTCCACCTTGTCCAAATCACTCCAACCTTGTCCCATTCTTTTGTGCTCCATTTGTGCTGGTTTGTGCAGAAAACATGTTCGTTTGTGTTGTTATTCATAACGAGCCCTCCAACCTTGTCAACATCTCACCAAAACTGTCCCAATCGTTTGTGCTGGTTTGTGCGGCAATTTTTGTTTGGGTCAAATTATTGTAGATTTTAAGTTTATAACAAATTAAATTATAACACTACCTTCTTAAAATCTCCCCAAACTTGTCCCAATCGTTTGTGCTGCAAAAAGCTTTGGTATAAGTGTTATAGTTTTTAAGTTTTTAACATTTTATGTTTTTTAATGTTATTACCATGTTATTATTATGTTGTATATTATAAAGAACATATTTAACAAATACCGTATTTTTCGGACTATAAGTCACAGTTTTTTTTCATAGTTTGGCCGGGCTCCAGTGCGACTTATATATGTTTTTTTCCTTCTTTATTATGCATTTTCGGCAGGTGCGACTTATACTCCGGTGCGACTTATACTCCGAAAAATACGGTACATGTCCGTATTTAGCAGCACGGTAACATTCATGCCTCACAGTGAGATCATGGGTTTGACCGCTCTTTGTTTTGCTCAACAGTGTTACTGACATAGTACATTAATTTGCTCGCCTATGGAACACATATTAATCCTATGTAAAAAACAGACTCAAAATCCAAAAGTAACAAAAACAAGCAGTGACATTCAACTTTTTGCTCGAATATGCAGAAACTATATAATCAACATTACTCAACCTTAACAACAAGGTTAAACTAACTGTTTTGTGAAAAAAACAAAGTGAGATATAACTTGTTGAAACCCCCTTTGAGAGGTCATCGTAACCCTCCCACACCGAGGACAACCTCCTGCAGTCCAAACATTTCTTCTTTAAATCCTTGTATGTGTCGAAGGAAGTGAGGTCGAGGCGAACAGAATGTCTTGGGGCTGATGAATGGTTTCAATATTTTTTCCTAATACTGTATAAATCTACTCCATCCTATTTTAAATATTTTTCCATGATCGCTTACTGTATATATTTGCCTCTTGATCATTCGAAACACGGCCAAATATGCACGTGTGCAGGTAAATAAACAGTAGCTTAACCCCTGATTTCCACAGGATGCGGAACGCCAGCGAAACGTAACCTCTATGTCATCCGGCAATCCCCCACCGCCGTTCTGTTGCGGCTCCGGCGTGGTGCGAAATAGCACGGTTTTTGACGAGATCTTGCAAATCCGTGCATAACCATGTGATAAAGTAAACACTTAAGTAAACACCGCGGAACATCTCGGGAAAAAGACAACTGTTTTGCCTTATTGCAGAACGACCACTTTATTTTCTTTGTAGCGAGCGACAACACAACAGTGACGACATCCCTGGCGAGCGTTGTAGAAACACAGAACTCCCATGAACCACGGCCCTCCGTATCAGCTGGTATTTGAAACAGGAGCCCATATGCCCACATAGCAGCCAGGAATGTGCCTGTATATGACTCTTTATTTTGGAGCTTCAGAATCAGCATTTAGGTCAACAAGGTGAAATTACGTCTGAAAACCTTGGACAAGTTGACTTCATGTCCTTCCCCGCCCATTTGGACGTTTCAAAGTGTAAATTACAATCCGCCTTGAAGACGGACTATTTTATTCTGAAAATCAACCGTCTAATTTGTTTTGTGTTTGTGCATGACTTCCTGTCCAACACAAGCAGATTTTAAAAATAGAAGCTCTGCGTTTATTTAGAGCAGTGTTTTTCAACCTTTTTTGAGCCAAGGCACATTTTTTTCTATTGAAAAAATGCGGAGGCACACCACCAGCAGAAAATATAAAAAAATGAAACTCAGTAGTTTTATTACTTATTGACAATAATAAGTTGTTCTCGCAATTGTTGGATATGAATTTAAACCATAACCAAGCATGCATCACTATAGCTCTTTTCTCAAAATAGGTGTAGTGTCACCACCTGTCACATCACACTCTGACTTATTTTGAGTTTTTTGGTGTCTTCCTGTGTGTAGTGTTTTAGTCCTTGTCTTGCTCTTCTATTTTGTCTTTTCCTGTTTTGTTGGTGTTTTCCTGTAGCAGTTTCATGTCTTCTTTAAGCGCTATTCCAGGCACCTGCTTTGTTTTAGCTATCAAGGCTATTTAAGTTGTCGCTGTCCTTCTTTGCGGAGACATTGTTGATTGTCATGTCTTGTTCGGATGTACTTTGCGGACGCCGTCTCTGCTCCACACGCTGTAAGTTTTTGCTGTCGTCCAGCATTCTGTTTTTGTTTACTTTGCAACCAGTTCAGTTTTAGTTTTGTTTTGCATAGCCTTCCCTAAGTTTCAATGCCTTTTCTTAGCGGCACTCACCTTTTGTTTATTTTTAGTTTAAGCATTAGACAGCTTTTTACCTGCACACAGTCGTCTGCATATTGTGATCACGACAAACCATGTTCCCGACATCTACAAAGCATTTAGCTACTTGCTGCCACCTGCTGATATGGAAGAGTATTACACGGTTACTCTACTCTACTGGACAGCACCGACACTCAAATGGTTAATGGGTTATACTTGTATAGCGCTTTTCTACCTTCAAGGTACTCAAAGCGCTTTGACAATATTTCCACATTCACCCATTCACACACTGATGTCGGGAGCTGCCATGCAAGGCGCTAACCACGACCCATCAGGAGCAAGGGTGAAGTGTCTTGCTCAAGGACACAACGGACGTGACGAAGTTGGTAGAAAGTGGGGATTGAACCAGGAACCCTCAGGTTGCTGGCACGGCCACTCTGCCAACGGCGCCACGCCGTCTCCATCAACGGCACATTTGCAGATTATTATTACTGGTTTGCAAAAAATATTTTGAACCCAAATAGGGGAAATTACATATTCTCCCACGGCACACTATTGTGCCGCCGCACAGTGGTTGAAAAACACTGATTTAGAGCATGGGTGCGGAACGGGAGTGCCATGGTGGTACCGTACCACAAGCGGTGGAAATGGACACATTTACCGTACTTGAATAAAAACGGAAAGTGTCCGCCGCCATGGCGATTACGCACCGCAGCTGTGACTCATCCCGTGGAAATCAGGGGGAATGAGACTCTAGACCGCCACCTGAAACCTGGAAGTGCCTCTCGGTCACGTGATTGCAACCCAGAAGTCGGAGGAGCGGCACACCTAGAGCATTTTCACCAATGTTATTCTGCTGTTGCTATTAATTTTTCTTTGGGATTGGATTATTTGACCGATTGGCTAATAACAGTCCAACCAACAACAATTAACAAAAAACAAACGTAAAATTTTGGCAATTGTATCATTTATTGATTGAAGAAGGCCTTGTTAGCATGTTTACAGACAACCATACTTAGCCTCCTCATACTAGACACCCAACCTGCTCACACACTGCTGTGGGGTGGCGCTCTGACCTCATGGTTACAAGTTACAAGCATAAGAAATTCAAAAAGGAAAGTCATTCTTCTCATTCACCGCTCTGCACCTTAGGTAGACTGGAGCAAGTTCATTGCTGTTAACGGAGCCACCGCCCACCCTCACTATGCCCCTGATGGTACCACCTTCAATATGGGCAACTCCTATGGTGGTAAAGGTCCGTAATTATCACTGCTACGCCTGAAAAGCACATTTTGCATTGTTTTGTGTGATTTTCTCTCGATTCCAGGAACCACGTACAACATCATTAGTATTCCTCCTGAGAAATCCGACCAAGAGGACACCCTGAAAGGCGCCAAAATCCTCTGTTCCATCCTGCCTGCTAACAAGTCTCAACCCTCCTACTACCACAGCTTTGGTAAGCAAGCATCTAACGGCCGCTGGGCAGTTTTTAATGTCCTAAAAAAATGTGCTTATTTTTTAAATTAATGCATCTACCCTCTAGCTATGTCGGAGAACTTTGTGGTGTTTATTGAGCAGCCAATTAAAATGGACCTGTTGAGGATAGTCACTTGTAAAATGAGGGGAAAAACCTTATCTGACGCCATCTACTGGGACCCCAACCTAGAAACCATCTTGCACGTCATAGACAAGCGTACTGGTGAGGTGAGAGGTCCCTGTTAGGTTGAAGGAATTACTCAGACTTGTCTAAAAAATGAGCCTTTTGCTCCCTTTAGGCCAGCCCGGTGAAGTATTACGCCAAAGCGTTCGCCACCTTCCATCAGATCAACGCCTTCGAAGAGGATGGTTTCTTGATGTTGGACCTGTGCTGCTCAGATGACGGCCAAGCCATCAACATCTACCTCCTTCAGAATTTACGCAAGTCGGGAGAAGCGCTTGACGAGGTCAGCACAATTACGTTTTTGACACTTTTCCTAATCTTTTTGCTTTGCACATTACATCATTTATCATATCTAAGGTTTAAAACACTGTGTTCCAACTATGGGAAGGAAGAAAGTGAGTGTGAAGGACATTGCTGAGAAGAAGAAGTGGATGATACTAGATAAATTAAAGAAATTAATCATTAAACATACAACTGCACGTTTAGCCAATTTGTAGAAACGTATCAGTGCCGGTCTGTTGAAGCAGGAGGAGTCTAACGCCAGCCAAGAATGTTCAAATAATACAGTGCATCTGGAAAGTGTTCACAGCGCTTCACTTTTTCCACATTTTGTTATGTTCCAGCCTCACTCCAAAGTGGAATCAATTCATTTTTGTCCTCAACATTCTACAGACACTACCCCATAATGAAGATGTAAAAAAGTTTTTTTTAAAAGTGTAGCAAATGTATTAAAACTACAAAACTAAAAAACCTGTGTTTATTAGTATTCCTTATTTTCTTAATACTTTGTTGATGCACCTTAGGCAGCAATTACAGCCTCAAGTATTATTGAATACGATGCCACAAACTTGGCACACCTATCTTTGGGCAGTATCGCCCATTCCTCTTTACAGCACCTCTCAAAATCCATCAGGTTGGATGAGAAGTGTTGATTTTCATCCAGGATGTACATTGCTGCATTCACCTTGGCTCAATTCCTCTGTGAAGATAGGAGAATCTTCCAGAAGGTCAACCATCTCTGCAGCAATCCACCAATCAGGCCTGTATGGTTTAGCGGCCATACGGAAGTAATTTTTTAGTAAAACATTTGAATGCCTGAAAGACTCCCAGAACATGGGAAACAAAATTCTCTGGTCTGATGAGACAAAGATTAAGCTCTTTGGCATGAATGCCAGGCATCATGTTTTTAGGAAACCAGGCACGGCTCATCACCAGGCCAATACCATCTCCACATTGAAGCATGGTGGTGGCAGCATCATGCTGTGGGGATGTTTTTCAGCGGCACAAACTGGGGGACCAGTTAAGATAGAGGGAAAGATGAATGCAGAAATGTACAGAGACATTCTGGATGAAAACCAATGCTTCCCATCCAATTTGACGGAGCTTGAGAGGTGCTGGAGAGAAAAATGGGCAAAATTGCCCAAAGATAGGTGTTCCAAGCTTGTGGCATCATAAAAAAAAAAAATAGAGGCTGTAATTGCTGCCAAAGGTGCATCAACAAAGTATTGAGCAAAGGCTGTGAATGTTTTTGTTTTTGTTTTTTATTTTTAATAAATGTGCAAAAAAATTTTACAAAGCATTTTCACATGGTCAATATTTTGTTGTTGTGTGTAGAATTTTGAGGACAAAAATGAATGTATTCCATTTTGGAATAAGGCTGTAACATAACCAAATTATGGAAAAAGGTAAACGCTATGAATACCTTCTGGATGCACTGTATCTAAATGGCAGACGTTTGCCAATGAAAATATCACAAAGCTACTGATGGTGTATTTGACGAGCAGCAGCTCAAAGGGTCTAAAGTGTGGCCTGAGGGCCATTGGTAACCAGCAGTTTTTTTGTATTTGCTTGCAAAATATATTAAAACATTAAAAACAAAAAAACTATTTCAGCTGTAAAATAGCAAACATTATGTAAATAATTGAGAAAAAGTTTACATGTACTATACTAATAATAGTACTAATTATATACTTTGTCATCTACTGTATTTTACATAGCTCAGATGCTATGGAGAAAATTCAATAAAGAAAATATTTAAATACTTACTTAAATGTGTCATTAAGTAATCCATCCATCCATGTTTTACCACCTGTCCCTCTCTGATTATTATTATTATTATTTGATGATTTAGTTATTTGAAAAATCATTTTAATGTTTACTGTAATTAAGTATTGATTTTATTATCAAATGATTAATTACATTGTGAAATAATTATTTAAATCATGAAATCATTCATTAAATCATGAAATATTTAAAAATATATATTTAAATAAAAAAATTAAAAAAAAATGGTTAATTTAATAACACAATTATGTATTTAATGTTGAATATAAATAATTAATAACACATTTAAGTAATTATTTAAAAAACATTTTTGTCCCATTTTACCCTTCATAAGAGGCAGGGTTTTTTTTCCCCTTAAAATATATCAAACATAAGCTGCAAAAAGTTTGGACACCCCAGATTTAAGTGTATTAAATGACTTAAAAACCTTGACTTTTAGAACACTGGTGAGCTCACACAGGCACCGGGGGTAAAGTAGTATCTTGGTAAACTACAGTATGTTGTGAATGAAAATTAAAAACAATCTAAAAATAAGTTTTAAATAAAAAAAATTGTGTAAAAAAAAAAAAATGCAAAGAAAGATTTTCAAGTCATGTATCGCTGCAGTTGTGTATTTAGTTTTACAACTTAAATCAGTCTTTTTGTAATTATGACCCATTTTTCCTTGCAGGTGTACAACAGCATGAGCAGAGCCTTTCCTCGCCGCTTTGTCTTACCTCTAAACGTGACTCAAGAAACGCCAACGGACCAGAACCTGAACACCCGTTCTTCCAGTACAGCAACATGCATCAAAACCAGTGACACTCAGGTGCGTTGACAAACTATACTGTAATACTCTAGTTATGTCAGCAAGAAATATTTAACCAGTAAGCAAATACAGTATTTTCCAAAATACAACCAAGCTGCTAAACTCACAGGCTGACTCTTTGCTGACCATGCATGATCATTTAACCACTTGATCCTCGCTTGGTCATCAGGTGTTCTGTCAACACGAGGATCTCCACGGTGAAGACCTCCACCAATATGGCGGCCTGGAATTCCCTCGCATCAACTACGAGCGATACAACACAAAGCCGTATCGTTATTTCTACGGCTGTGGCTTTCGGCACTTGTTTGGAGACTCCCTACTTAAGATGGACCTGAAGGACAAGATGCTGAAGGTGTGTGCGTGCTATACTCCGTTTCACCTTTGGAACTGCTTTACAAACATGTTTAAACTAAAAGAAAAACCTCATAGCTGCAGTTCGAGATGCAAACTTGAGCAATGTTGTACTATTACCAGCCATGTATTAACATTAAGAGTAATAAACTCAGTTGATTTGAGAGTGAATTAACTAAGCAGAAGTTTCTGCGATCAGCAGTGTACGATCTGACAAAAACAGCGCAGCCAGGTAACTGTTAATGCAACAGACGTTCACCACTAATAACCGTAGCACAAATGATCTAAAATTTTAGTACTTTTGACTGAGGAGTGTTAATCGAGTGGCAAAAATCAAACCCTCCGCCCAAATGTTGGTTAGCAAGGTACTTCCTGGTTCATTGTAAGATAACTTAAGACAGGGGTAGGGAACCTATGGCTCTAGAGCCAGATGTGGCTCTTTTGATGACTGCATCTGGCTCTCAGATCAATCTTAGCTGACACTGCTTAACACGATAAGTAATGAATAATTCCGCTGGTAATCACAGTGTTAAAAATAACCACGTATCAATCAGACTACAAAGCCATCAGCAAAACCATGCAGCACCAGAAGTCGCATTAATGGTAAGAAGTATTTCATTTATTATTGGTTAGCTTCAGAACAACATTGTTATTAAAAATAATAAGAGACTCATTATACTCTAAAAATGTTGTTCTTACTTAAAATTGCACACATTTAGTTATATTCATTGTTAAAAAATATTATGCGGCTCTCACGGAAATACATTTTCAAATATTTGGCTTTCATGGCTCTCTCAGCCAAAAAGGTTCCCGACCCCAGACTTAAGGTGATAGCAACCCTGTCAACTCCCTTCATTTTCCAAAAATGTGCCTTATTTTCAAATGGTGTGGGCGTGACCATTTGCATTACAAGTACTATTCATGCCCATGTGACTTTAGGTCTGGTACCAGAAGGGTCTGTTCCCATCAGAGCCCGTCTTTGTGCCCTCACCGGACGCCGTGGAGGAGGATGATGGCGTCATCCTGTCCGTGGTTCTCTCGCCTTCACAGGTCAGATGTTTAGCAATATCGTTTAGTTTTTTCTTCCACTTGTGCAAACGTTCTGAATGTCCACAAGACAATCCCATTTGCAATGGTGACTTGGAGTAGAATCGTGTCCCAGCCAATCAGTGAGGACAGGTACTGATAAAAATGAAATGACCATATTGAGCTGACCATGGCTACGTTCACACTGCAAGGTAGGATGCCCAATTCGGATTTTTTATTTATTTTGGGGCAATTCCGATCTTTTAGTGTTGTCGTTCACATTACAAAAAAAAATGTGATATCTAACGTGAATGCAGTCCGACCCGCATGCAGACGTGACGTCATGGCGTCACACGTGCTGCAGTGTTTACGGAAGTAAACATGGCTCCAAGTCTAGTGGGTCTCAGTCCTGGCGCATTTGTGGCAATTCCAAGGATTTTGTGCAATCAAAGTCAACATTTTCTGAACCAAATTATTGCGCGTAGAAGATTAAGAAGGAAGAGGCCGAGCAATTCGGCTCTCGCAGTTTGTGAGACATTTGCTTCGACGTCTGCTGGGAAGAGCGTGTGGGCGAGCAGTCGGGGACAGGAGTGGTGGAACGTTTGCGTGAGTTCCCAAAATATAATTTTTGTCTGTTTTCTGCTCATTTGTCAACTACTTATTTTGCAACCGTCTATTTTGGCGAAGGATTACGAGGCTTATCACTTTTTTATGGCGTATTGGTCGGATCAACGTGACCCGATTGTTCAGACTGCAGAGGCAGCAGATACATTTCGGACTTGTATCCAGGTACAAAAGAGGCCTGGGCCGGTATTTTAAAATGAAAAAAGCCGATACAGGTCACATATGGGCAAAAAAAAATGGAATTGACCAGCAGTGTGAACACGGCCTATTAGAACATTATCACAATTTCAAAAGGGTTAAAACCATTAAAAATCCGTTCCCAGTGGCTTATTTTATTTTTCAAAGTTTTTTTCAAAATTTTACCCATCACGCAATATCCCTAAAAAAGCTTCAAAGTGCCTGATTTTAACCATCGTTATATACACCCGTCCATTTTCCTGTGACGTCACACAGTGATGCCAACTCAAACAAACATGGCGCATAGAACAGCAAGCTATAGCGACATTAGCTCGGATTCAGACTCGGATTTCAGCGGTTTAAGCGATTCAACAGATTACGAATGTATTGAAACGGATGGTTGTAGTGTGGAGGCAGGTAGCGAAAACGAAATTGAAGAAGAAACTGAAGCTATTGAGCCATATCGGTTTGAACCGTATGCAAGCGAAACCGACGAAAACGACACGACAGCCAGCGACACGGGAGAAAGCGAGGACGACTTCGGCGATCGCCTTCTAACCAACGATTGGTATGTGTTTGTTTGGCATTAAAGGAAACTAACAACTATGAACTAGGTTTACAGCATATGAAATACATTTGGCAACAACATGCACTTTGAGAGTGCAGACAGCCCAATTTTCATCAATTAATATATTCTGTAGACATACCCTCATCCGCGCTCTTTTCCTGAAAGCTGATCTGTCCAGTTTTGGAGTTGATGTCAGCAGGCCAGGGAAGCTAGGGTCGATATTCTTCTCTTGATCATCTTCGGTGGAATAAGGGACGGTGTGAGCCAAGACATCCAGGGGGTTTAGCTCGCTCGTCTGCGGGAACAAACTGCCGCCATTTCTTGCCGTGCTACCGAGGTCCTTTGTCCCTGAATTGCTCACACACTGCGGCAAATTCAATGGGGGTCTGGCGGCAGATTTCTTTGACTTTATCGTTGTAAATGCATCTGCTTTGAGTGTCGCAGGATATCCACACATTCTTGCCATCTCTGTCGTAGCATAGCTTTCGTCGGTAAAGTGTGCGGAAGAAACGTCCAATTTCTTGCCACTTTCGCATCTTTGGGCCACTGGTGCAACTTGAATCCGTCCCTGTTCGTGTTGTTACACCCTCTGACAACACACCGACGAGGCATGATGTCTCCAAGGTCCGGAAAACAGTCGAAAAAACGGAAAATAACAGAGCTGATTTGACTCGGTGTTTGAGAAAATGGCGGATTGCTTCCCGATGTGACGTCACGTTGTAACGTCATCGCTCCGAGAGCGAATATTAGAAAGGCGTTTGATTCGCCAAAATTCACCCATTTAGAGTTCGGAAATCGGTTAAAAAAAAAAAGGTCTTTTTTCTGCAACATCAAGGTATATATTGACGCTTACATAGGTCTGGTGATAATGTTCCCCTTTAAAGTGTCAGTGCAATAACAACTGGTGATGACATCATCCTAAAATTAGCATCATTTTTAAACATTTTATTTTATTTATTATATTTTTTTATTTTATTTTTTTAACTCCTGTGTTTGCTCGAATTGGCTTGGGGACAAGGCACTTGGCGCCACCTGCTGGTTTGCATGCACACATCTCTAGACGCCACGGCTTTATCAGATCATGGAAAAATACCCTCTTATATTTAGAATTTAAAATATTAAGTAGAGGTGTCCTGCTTCGATATTGGTATCGGACATCAGTCCGATAGTGGCAAAAAAGCAAGTATTGTCTTGCATGTAAAAATGTTTGATATCGTCTGCAGCCAGTTAACATCTAAATGTCCTCCAACAAGCACACAAGTTTGATCTTTTACTGTATTTTGCTCAAGTCATTTACAAAAAGTAAACATAGGAGCCAACAGCTACACGTCAGCTCAGTACACGATAACACACAAGCTAGACATACAGTATAGGCCAAAAGTTTGGACACACCTCCTCATTCAATGCGTTTATTTTCATGACTATTTACACTGTAGATTGTCACTGAAGGCATCGAAACTATGAATACATGTGGAGTTATGTACTTAACAAAAAAAGGTGAAATAACTGAAAACATGTTTTATATTCTAGATTCTTCAAAATAGCCACTCTTTGCTCTGATTACTGCTTTGCACACTCTTGGCGTTCTCTCGATGAGCTTCAAGCACACCTGTGAAGTGAAAACCATTTCAGGTGACTACCTCTTGAAGCTCATCGAGAGAATGCCACGAGTGTGCAAAGTAAAGGGTGGCTATTTTGAAGAAACTCTAATATAAAACATGTTTTCAGTTATTTCACCTTTTTTTGTTAAGTACATAACTCCACATGTGTTCATTCATAGTTTTGATGCCTTCAGTGACAATCTACAATGTAAATAGTCATGAAAATAAAGAAAACGGTTAGAATGAGGAGATGGTGTGTCCAAACTTTTGGCCTGTACTGTGTGTGTAATAAGTGACCTTAATTGAGCAATGTTGAAGTTTAAAACCCCACATTTGTCACTATAAACAAGTATAAACAATTATTACCGCTAGTATTAAGTATTGTACTTACACATAAAACTCTAAAGCCACAGATCCCGAGCTCATCATGTGTAATAAAGAAGTGTCATTCAAATAATGCAATCGCTCTTCTGGCAAGTAATTAATGACAGGTGCCAGCTCACGGACTGGAAATAACCGACTAAGTCAGGGAAGTTTTTGTCATCATCCGGTGCTTTGAACCTCCTCGCTGAGCTTAAGTTTTTTATTTCCTCCTATCCTTAGGATAAAGGAACATTCCTCCTGGTTTTGAATGCCAAGACGTTCGAGGAGTTGGGAAGAGCTAACGTCGCCGTCAACATGCCTTACGGCTTCCATGGGACCTTCAATGCCTCGGCTTAAAAGGCGTCTGTTACGACATGTTACTCTGTGCTCAATAATAATTATATCAATAATAATAATATCAGCCAAATAATACAATGAAACAACCACTATGTTGATGGTACTCAACTCATTAGCTGCTTTAAGCCTTACAAAGTTCCACGCAGACATTTCTTTATACTGTTTATACCGGTACTTCTTATAGTAGTAGGATTATGTTACATGTGTACTGTAGAACTGCCAAAGTGCTACCAAACTTGTTTTTTACTCTTTTGTGTGCTTTTTACAAAAATGTTAATCCAATTAAAACTTTCTAAATACAGCTAACAATGCCTTAAATCATCTTTTTTTTTGTATGGTGCTGGATCATTGTGTGTTTTTTTTTTTTTTGCTTCATACTTCCATGCTGCACAGCTTTACCTAAATGCTTCCTGTGCTTTTCCCTGATGCACTATTTTTTGTTGTTGTCAATAAGTACATATTCATCTGCACTTTGCCTGCCCTCTTTGCATCCTGGGGTCACGCCCAACATACCACCCACATCCAAACGCAACATATATTTAATTTTAAAGTCTTAACATTAGGAAGCAGGCACAAGCAATACATGCTTGATTTAAAGGTACTGTAGTTTGAATGAATCGTTTACATCAGATTAATGTGCAGGACACTTTGCTTTGTAAAAAAAATATTTTACAGTTATTTCTATCATGCATTCATACATCATATATTTATTCCCAAATACATTTCACTCACAAGAGTTGACTAACTCTTTACTTCCTATTTAAGCCTTTCCTCGAGAGAAAAAAAAAAGAAAAGTTGAATCTTAATTTAGTTTCATCTTCAACCTTTTGCTTGACAGAACTCAGCCGGCAAGCGGGGCAGGAATGTTGTCGGGCCGCAGTTCAGTTGTATTTAAAGCTGAGTTATGTCAAAACGTTACATAAGTCCCGACTAAACAAGCAGAAGGTCTCACATGCAGAACCAGCAGCACAGTCACACAGTCAAGTTTACAAAATACATGACTCGAAATGTCTTTAAGAAAAACAGCACAAAAGGCCTAACACGAAACATCAGTAATCATAAAAGAATGGAAGCTAAATACAAACTTCAAATATCAGCAACTCACAAGTTAACAGAAGTGGAAATAGTACTGAAATTGTGTACTCGAGTACATGTACTGTGACATTGCTTAAGTTGTACTCAATTACAAGTAAAAATACTTGTTTAAAAAAAATAATTAAGTAAAAGTTACTTTTCTTAAAAACTAATAGTTTTTAGTATTAATTACTAGTATTAATTACTTTTTAACTGTTGAATTTTTGATTGCGTCATCAACAGCAGGCTAGGGTTGTACAGTATACCGGTACTAGTGTAGTATCACGGTACTAATGAATCACAAACGGTACTATACTATGTTTGAAAAGTACCGGTTTCCAATGTATTTATTTATTTATTTATTTATTTGTTTAACGGGCATCGTCACGTCATGACGGGATTACAAGCAGAGGAGCATGTTCGGCAGCGCACAATCACAGAGCACAGTGTGTAGACCGTAAAGGGAGAATAGATGCATTTTGGCCTAAAACTAACGATAAAGGTGAAGTTATAACACTGAAACGCCCTCAGGAAGAGTTGCTTTAAGACATGGCTAGCTAGCGGCTAATATCCATCTGCAGTCGGCTGTGTTTTAGCTACTTCTAAATCACTAATCCTTGCCTCCATGGTGACAAATGAAGTAAGTTTCTTACAAGTATCATCCCTGCAGGACAAGAAATAGCTAAACATGCTTCACTACACACCGTAGGGAGGATACAACAGCTGACCGGCGTCACCGCTAACAAAAGCTAGCGTGCCTAAATGTAAACAAATGCCATGGGTGGATCTACACCTGACATCCACTGTAATGATACCAAGTACGATAGCGTATCTAGTCGATACTACTATGATTACATCAATATTTTTTATCGTCACAAAATCTTTTTTCCTTTTTTAAAAATTCATATTATGTTTATAAACTCAGGAAATACATCCCTGGACACATGAGGACTTTGAATATGACCAATGTATGATCCTGTAACTACTTGGTTTCGGATTGATACCCAAATTTGTGGTATCATCCAAAACTAATGTAAAGTATCAAACAACAGGAGAATAAGTGATTATTACATTTTAACAGAAGTGTAGATAGAACATTTTGAAACAGGAAGTAAGCAGATATTAACAGTAAATGAACAAGTATATTAATAATTAATGTTTACAGCTTGTTCTTTATAATTTTGACAAAATAATAGAATGAGAAATGACACAATATGTTACTGCATATGTCAGCAGACTAAATTAGGAGCCTTTGTTTCCTTACTGACTACTAAAAGACAAGTTGTCTGTATGTTCACTATTTTATTTAGGGCCAAAATTGTTGTTCGATTGCAAAAAGAAACATATGTGTTATGGTCCGTGGCCCGGATCATGTTTTGTTATTTTCTGTTAGTTTTGGACTCCCTCAGTTCCTGTTTTTGTGCACCCTTGAGTTTGTTTTTAGTTACCATGGTTACTTATTATTTCCACCTGTCTCTGATTGGTGTTCGGGACACTCACCTGTTTCCCGAGCACTAATCAGAGGCATTATTTAAGCCTGCCTTTGCCGGTCAGTCGGCCTGGCTTCTTTGTTTGCTACATGCACCTGTTACGTGAGTATTGCTTGTCTCTATTATATGCTAAGTGGTATCATGTTCCTACCTGCACGTCCTGTCCGGAGTGGTCCGTCTGCATCCCGGGGGAGCGAATCCTGCAGTAAGCTGCGACCCCCCCAATCGTAACAGAAAGAAGCCAGCCCGACTGACCGGCAAAGGCAGGCTTAAATAAAGCCTCTGATTAGTGCTCGGGAAACAGGTGAGTTCCTTTTTTTATTTTGTAAAACAAAATGTTGAAAACAAAACATCCATCCATCCATTTTCTACCACTTGTCCCTTTCGGGGTCACTAGGGGTGCTGGAGCAACATATTTTTATTTTTATTTTTTTTTTACTATGACTAATATTATTATTATTTCATTATGTTTAAAGACATAACTATTTGTTATAAATGACAGAGCATATTATAATTACTTATTGTTCTTAAAATGTCAGCTAATGTTTTTTTTTTTTTTACATTTTTTTACTGTTATTTTATGGGTTGATTATTTGCACAATATGCTTTGTGACAACACAACTGCATACGGCTGCTGGGACACCTTTTGTATACACCTACTTTAAAACACAGCAAATATATATTTACATTTTCAACCAATAAAAAAAGTCACAATAATGTACTATACTGTGTTTCAAATATGTATTATAATAATTAAACATATATGAATATAATATAGTATAAATAATAGGGATATGAATCTTACAACAACTCATGATTCGATTGTGATTCTTGGGGTAATGATTCGATTCAGGATTAATTCTCGATTCGAACCGATTTTTGCCATGTATTATTTGATGTATAAATGATAATAAAACCTTTCAAAACAGATTACAGGTTACAAAAACCCCTCTTGTCTGCTGACATGTGATGTAGGCGCAAAGATAATTGCAATGGAGTGTATACCCAAACGTATACATCCAAAATATATTAACCTAATTAATAATTATGAACCGATTTATGGATGCGAATAGATTTTTTCAGCACCCCTAATAAATGATAATATATGTATATATGTATATATATATATATATATATATATATATATATATATATATATATATATATATATATATATATATATATATATATATATATATATATATATATTAATATTTATTAGGGGTGCTGAAAAAATTTAAAAATACAATCTAAAAATAAACAGTAATGTAAAAAGAAACTCCAACAGAAGAAAAATGTGATATTTGGTATTAATTTAATTTCAAATATGTCAAAATGTAATGACTATACACACACACATTTATGTGTGTGTGTGCGTGTGTGTGTGTGTGTGTGTCTGTTTATTTTTAGATTGTGTTTTGTTTTTGTTTTTTATTTTCATCCACCAAGTCTGCTAATGAAGTAGGTCCACAAATGACCACTAGGAGTCAGCAGTTGCCTTCCTCTAACCCAGGGGTGCCCAACCTTTTTTGCACCACAGACCGGTTTAATATAGGCATTATTTTCAGGGAACGGCTTTCCACTTGTGCCAGATAAATACAGCAAAAATGTGCATGAAAAATACAACTCACTATAACGCTGAATTAGTGGGAGCCCTGGGCTTGTTTCTTTGCAATGAGATCCCCAGCAGGTTACCATCAACCTGCTGGGGACTGCAGATGGGAATCAACCTTTGGCTATAATCTGTCACATTTATATTTTATATGTTCATTAATGTGCATTGTATCATGTCACAAAGGTATAACAAATGTAACAAATGTCAACTTCCTATGGGGAGTTTTATTGTCCATCTATAAACAAGCTTATTGGTGTGTCTAGTGGGACAGGGGAAAGCTAAGTCGGAGAAAATGCAGTCGTTTATAAATTATTTAATGTTTCTCTGCGGCCCGGTGGTTGGGGACAAATGCTCTAACCAACATGTTTATTATACACTGCAAATTATCTGCCACTTACCAACATTTTATTTCTAGAAATGTCCACAGTTTTAAGAGCTATTTACTTATTTTTAGTCATTAACTTTATACATCATAACCAAAACAAATCCTGTTTAATGATTCTGCAACATCCCAAGGATGCTTACTTTAAAAATTGCAAGTTGAAAAATGCTCGTTTTCAAAATAAAATACTTTTTTCTCGCGTAAAAGTCCTGCTAATTTGTAGATATACAAATATTAATTAAGGATGTCTTGTCAAGTAAAATTAACTAGCTGCATGGGCAGATCATTTCACTAGTTAAAACCTAGTCTTTTTATCTTGTATTTTGTCAACAATGTGAAGTACAGGTGGAAGAAATAAGTATTTTTGTGCATATTGTGGTAACTTTGCTATACAAAGTAGTAATATTCAGCTGTAAGAGTCACTTTCATTGAACTGTTATAATACTACATAAACAGAGCAGGTGTGTAACTTAAATAAAGAGGAATCGAACCTGTGACTCTTAATAATAGGACAATCTATTGCACCCCCACTGTATCACTACAAAAACAGTAAAGAAAGCCTGGAGCTGCTTAATTACATCTTAACAACCAAACGCCGCTGGAGGAATGTTTTAGTTCTAGCGGTGCCACGTTGAATTAATTTCAACAAACATATCCCAGCAGGGGTGCAATGAGACTTTGTAGGCCCCATGAAAACATCATATAACACGCTCCATTAAACTATTACTAGCATGTCTGTTGGAAGGGATCCGCTCACCCCAGGACAAATATTTTCATCCTGGAGGGAAGTTATGTCGGCCTTGCAGAGAGTGAGCACAACATGCTGCAAAGTCCACACAATGGCCTCAAGGACCACAAGAGCAACACTTGCAATTAGCTTGGGGTAGAACTTTACACACCATTACTGTGGAACTTTCAACAGTTTCAGGAACAAAATATGCCGCAAAACTTAAACCATCATTTTACAGGAAAGGCAATGTAGATAAATATGATATGATGATAACCATAGAAGCAGAAATGGAGCTTCGGAAAGGGCTTTGTTTAGTTTTTTCAATGACGTGTGTGTGTGTGTGTGTGTGTGTGTGTCTGTTCTTGTATGTCTACCCTTCTTGGGACATCAACCAGGAAAAGTACCTTCCATATGAGGACTGGTGAACAAGTTAGGACCAAAATCATGGTCCCAGTACTGAAAACCATTGCATCTAATAGAGAATTTCTCATTTGCACCCCTGGTGGTGAAATCTATCAAAATTAGGGTGGTCCCAAAAAGGAGGGATTTTTCAAATTGACTGTGTGTCGGTTTTAAAAGTGCTCCCCCTCTGGTCAACATATGAAATAACAAGTGTGCGTAAGCATTTGAAGTGCTCCCCCTCAGGCCAACATATGTAATAACAAGTGTGTGTAAGAAATTGAAATGCGCCAAAATTAATTAAAACAATTATATGGATATGTATATAGAGACATATTGTAATAACTTGAAGTAAATAAAAAAACAATTACAAAAAAAAGAAAAGAACTAAAAGCAGTCTTTTTCTCACAATGTGTCGACTTGTTTCTCAAAAAATTAGGAACGATTTCTCATATTCTTTCTGTTTGTGTAATATTGCAATTTTTTCTCATAAAATTATTACTTTTCTATGTAAAATTATTACTTTTTAATGCAGAATGGTGACATTTGTCATATAAAATTCTGACTTTTACACAATATTGCCAATTTTTTTTTGTTGTTCTTGTAAAATACTGACATTTTTTGAGTAAAATTATGACTTTTGTCATAATTTCGCCAAGTAAAATTCCGATTATTATTATAATATTGCCAAAATGTTTAAGTTTTCTTATAAAATTGTGACTTTTGTCGAGTAAAATTATGACTCTTTTCATAAAATTGCCAACATTTTAAGCTTTTCTTGTAAAATTGCGACTGTTATTGAGTAAAATTCCAACTTATATTATAATATTGCACAAATGTTCAGTTTTTCTTGTAAAATTTTGACTTCTGTTGAGTAAAATTATGAATTTTATTATGAAACTGCTAAAATTCGAAGTTTTTCTTGTGGAATTGTGACCTTATTTTTGTGAAATTCGAACTCATTTTTCACAACAAGCTTTTTTGTATTTGCACAGTATGTATATATTATTAATTTTGTAAATACAAATATTTATATATCTAGAAAGGGTGGTCCTACAGAGGCAGGCATTTTTCGGAGATCTCAAGAAGGAAACAAATACAACAATGTGTGTGTGTGTGTGTGTGTGTGTGTGTGTGTGTGTGTGTGTGTGTGTGTGTGTGTGTGTGTGTGTGTGTGTGTGTGTGCGTGCGTGCGTGTGTGTGTGTGTGTGTGTGTGTGTGTGTGTGTGTGTGTGTGTGTGTGTGTGTGTGTGTGTGCGTGCGTGTGTGTGTGTGTGTGTGTGTGTTACCACCAGATGTGCACTATGACTATATGAGGAGAAACCAAAAGGAAAAAAGGGAGCAAATAATGAGAGCAACAGGAGCCCAACTCCTAAAAGTTGCAAATTGAACAGTTATTTATGTTTTAGGAAGGATGCTGCTCTAGAAAAAAAACATGATCTACAATAATGGGAATTTAAAAATAAAAAATAAACACTAAGATCATATTATAAATTGACCTGACAGACTATAAAACTAAAATAAATGGACACATTAAGGCATTCAACGTCACTGCTTACCGTACACTGACTGTATTTTAAAGGTACTGTAAACCTTTTCAACTGCAATGTCATCTTGTGGCCACCAGAGGACGCAACACTAGGCTTGAATGCAATACAATATGCTGAGGAAAATAACATCCTGCATTTTTACTCCAATATGATGTACAATTATGCACATTACAAAAGTTAAAAAAAAAACTATTTTTTTTCTGAACAATTTTCTGGACATAGTCAAAATCCTTAAATAATTGTCTTTGGCAGTACACATCATCAATAATATTATTTACATATACAGTACAGGCCAAAAGTTTGGACACGCCTTCTCATTTCAATGTGGTTTCTTTATTTTCATGACTATTTACATTGTAGATAGTCAATGAAGGCATCAAAACTATGACACCTGTGAAGTGAAAACCATTTCACCTCTTGAATCTCATTGAGAGAATGCCAAGAGTGTGCAAAGCAGTAATCAGAGCAAAGGGTGGCTATTTTGAAGAAACTAGAATATAAAACATGTTTTCAGGTACTTCACCTTTTTTTGTCAGTTAAATAACTCCACATGTGTTCATTCATAGTTTTTATGCCTTCAGTGACAATCTACAATGCAAAAAGGCATGTAAATAAAGAAAACACATTAAATGAGAAGGTGTGTCCAAACCTTTGGCCTGCACTGTATATTTTTTTAAACTGGCTCATATAATGTAAAAATATTATTTAAGACTTCCAAGCTTACTATTTTATTGTACATAAAATAGTAGGTTTGGAAGTCTTAAATAATATTTTTTGTCTTAAAACAGTGCTGCATATGTACCTCCACCAAAGTCAAACATGTCTACAAATTGGACATTTATAACAACTTGTTGTCATTATGAGTCATGCATTAGCCACGAAAAATATTGTTTTGCGTTTATTCATGATTAATGTGATATTTTTTTTTTAAATGTGTTATTTTTCCCAGCCCTAAAAAATAATCACTTTTTAAGTACAAAACAAAAATGATAGGCTTCATGCTGTACAGAGTGATTTAATCAATCAGAAATAGTTTTTATTCATAGGCACCTTCCGTGACTCTGATGTTAACAAATAATACAACAACTTTATGATGATTTAAAACTTATATCAAATTTTTTAGACAGGACAATATCAGGAGGATCCAAGAAGAGTGGGATTGGGATTGAGTGTTTTCTGCCTAGCAACAAGTGGCCGGGCAAATACAGTCGACTTGTGGAGTGATTCAACGTTGCTCGTTCAACGCAGAAATATGACGTTTCTCTAACCTGGTCTTGATTTAAACATAATGCATTAAAGGCTTTATGCTCAGTATTGTGTCCATTTGAAATATAAATATGCAGAAATGTGTTTCTCATTGTTGCTTCTCTGCTGGGGAACCTCATTTCCTATCAGACTGCATGACGGGAGGCAGTGCATGTGTGATGTAGGTTCACCCCCAAGTATAAACGGTGAGAGAGGTCGTCTGCACGCCGCAGCCTTTTTTCCACCGCACCCCGTCGGATTCCCGTTAACCCATAAAACACGTCTGACATATTAATAAGGTCTGCATGTAGGGGGTATCTCCACTACGGCTCTCATTGGGCCGTCTTACGCTTCCTGGCGGCCAATAAGAGAAGGTGGGATTCTCTCCTCTCCATAGCAACAACGCTCCTTTTCTCCCAGTCGAGCAATCTGCGAGGCGACACCCCTAATTTGATTTTTATGAATAATTGGGACTTAATAGCTTTGCAGCAGAAGGCGGGAAGCAAGCGCCCGTTTAGATGATACAGTTTCGCTCGCCTCCGCCTCCTCTCCGTCCTCTTTGAGCGTTCAGGCAGCTTCTGTCTGAGCACCTTAAAGGAACAGGCCTGCATAGTTGATGTCCCCCCCCCCCCCCCCTCCTCCCTGTCCAGAGGCATTGTGGGTGATGATCTGGACTTGTTGACCTCACAGTGCTTGAATGGCGGGGCCTCTTGAGAGGGACATGGAATACTTTGGCATGGACAACAAGCACGTCCTGCTCGTTGAAAGAGAAAGTACAATAACAACTATTCAGCTTGATTGAAGATTTGATGCCATCTTAAGTGATGTTAGTGGGGACAGTCTCACAGCACCTGTTGCCATGCTACCCCCGTGTATTTCGCCAGGCCCCTGACTCTCATCACATTCCTGTCGTCGCCCCACTGGGACAACATGCTGCAAAGTCTCCCAAATGGCCTTAAGGACCACGAGTGCAACACTTGCAACGAGCTCCTGTATAGCGTTACACTCCTTACAGTTCTAAAATTACCTTGCAGCCTTTCAGAAGTTGTCCATTTTGTTTGGAAAACGGTGCCTGGAAAGTCAAAGACCATTATCAAAAAGATAAAACACAAAAAGGTGTAATGCAGGGGTGTCAAAGTTGTTTGGGGCCACATTTTTTTTCATTAATTAAAATTTTGCTTGCAGGTAATAACCTGTGATTAATCATAAGTGATCAAAATTCCAGTGTGATGCATCTGATTAAAAAATATCTAACTTATCCGGAAAGTGTTCACTGCTCTTCCCTTTTCCCACATTTTGTTATGTTACATTTTTACTCCAAAATGGAATACATTCATTTTTTGTCCTCACAATTCTACAGACAACACCCCATAATGACGAGGTGAATTTGTATTTTATTTTATTGAGAGGAGAACCTTCCAGAAGGACAACCATATCTGCAGCAAACCACTAATCAGGGCTGTATGGTTTAGTGGCCAGACGGAAGACATTTTTTAGTAAAAAGTTTGAATACCTGAAAGACTCTCAGAACATCCATCCATCCATTTTCTACCGCTTGTCCCTTTGGGGGCCGCGGGTGGTCGCTGGAGCCTATCTCAGCTGCATTCAGGCGGTAGGCGGGGTACACCCTGGACAAGTCCCCACCTCATCGCAGGGCCAACACAGATAGACAGACAACATTCACACTCACATTCACACACTAGGGCCAATTTAGTGTTGCCAATCAACCTATCCCCAGGTGCATGTCTTTGGAGGTGGGAGGAAGCCGGAGTACCCGGAGCAGGGCCGGCCCGTGGCATAGGCCGTATAGGCAAATGCTAAGGGCGCCGTCCATCAGGGGGCGCCACGCCAGTGCCACAAATGTTGGAGAAAAAAAAAAAAAAGTTGGTACTATTATTTATAAATACAAAAAATAATCCCACGTTAATTAAAATGCAAAGTAAAGCCTATATAATAGAAATATTATTTGTTACAACATTACGAGGAGGAGAAATGAGAAAAAGACAGAGGTAGCAGGTAGGTAACGTTAGCCTACATGAAATTATTTGTCTGTTACAGAATGTGATAGTAACCTGGCTTTTTAGCATTAAGCTAATGTTACATGATTCGGCAATTGCTAATCAATAAATAGCTAGTTCTGTTTTAACGTCGGGTTAATATTGTGGAGGGGGCTAAATTGTCATGGAAAATAATAATGTAACGTTAGGTAATTACAGTACTCCCACCTTACATTCCTCAGGGACATTTGTATTAGATCTTTTAAGCAGGTGTTTTTTGTTTACATTGTTATTGCCTTCTGGTTAGCTATTGTTTGCCCTGCAGGTAATAGTCACTTTTCCACCCCTTTATATATTAGGTATAGTTGTGAGCCTAGTTGTTAAAGTGCACATCATTAATGTTAATTAAGCAATATGTATGTAAAAAATATTGTATTTCATATATTCATTTTTTATTTTTTGCATTCATTTATTTATTCATATTTTTTTTATCTTGTTAACTATTCTGATTGTTAATTTGCTTTCTTTAAGTAAAAAAAAGGTCAAAGACAAAGCTATTCGGTTTCTTGCGAGTATATACACTTCACTGCCGATGTGGGGGGGGCGCCACCTAAAATCTTGCCTAGGGCGCCAGATTGGTTAGGGCCGGGCCTGACCCGGAGGGAACCCACGCAGTCACGGGGAGAACATGCAAACTCCACACAGAAAGTTCCCGAGCCCGGGATTGAAGTCAGGACTACTCAGGACCTTCGTATTGTGAGGCAGATGCACTAACCCCTCTTCCACCGTGCTGCCCACTCTCCACCGTGCTGCCCACTCTCAGAACAGAAGAGAAACAAAATTCTCCGGTCTGATGAGGCAAAGATTGAACTCTTTAGCGTGAATATCAGGCATCATGTTTGGAGGAAACCAGGCACCACTCATCACCAGGCCAATACCATCTCCACAGTGAAGCATGGTGGTGGCAGCATCATGCTGTGGGGAAGATTTTTAGCATCAGGAACTTAGAGACAACTCAGGATCAATCAATCAACCAGAGTTTATTTAAAAAGCCCTTAATCACAAATGCTACATTGATAGAGGGAAAGATGAATGCAGCAATGTACAGAGACATCCTGGATGAAAACCAGCACTTCTTATCCAACCTGATGGAGCTTGAGAGGCTTGTGGCATCGTATTCAAAAAGACTTGACAGTTGGGTCATTTAAGACATTTCTGTGACCGTAGAGAGGAAAGGTCTGTTGTCATGGCGGGGGGGATGCAGACGGAACACTCCCGACAAGGCGTGCAGGTAGGAACATGATTTAATCTTCAAAACACGTACCAAAAACAGAAAACAAGTAGACAAGTGACCCTAAGGTATAAACTAGCACTGGAAGCATAAATTAGAAGCCAAGAAATATCAACGTAACCTGTTGCGTACAGCAAACAATGAAGCCAGGACGAGTGTGGCGAGAGAGGTGAATAAATAGCTCTCTGATTAGTGGTCGACAACAGGTGAATGTGCCGACCACTAACCAGAGGCAGGTGAACCCAATTAATCCCCATGGAAACTAAAACAAACCCAGAGGTGCACAAACAGGAACTAAGGGAATCCAGAACTAACAGAAAATAACAAAACATGATCCGTGCTACGGATCATGACATCTGTTTCTCAACACATTTGTCATCTAGGAGGGTTACTAAAAAAATTTGGCAGGGGTGATTTTTTCAAAATGTCGGGCAAACTTTGTGAGAGCCCAAAATCCTAGATGGCCGCCGTGGAAATTAACTTTTGAATGGTGCACAACACATGATTTCAGAGCTTATTTTGGTCAAGGAATACATATTTGGTGGTTATGTAATGAAATTACCTATTTTTGACCGTCAAATCCAAGATGGCTGCCAGTTTTGAGCTCAAAATGTTGTTTATTTTTATTTTTTTAGTAACCCTCCTAGATGATAAATGTATTGAGAAACGACTCTTTCCTCTCCACGGTCACGGAAATGTCTTAGATCAGTGGTTCTCAACCTTTTTTCAGTGATGTACCCCCTGTGAATTTTTTTTAATTCAAGTATCCCCAATCAGAGCAAAGCATTTTTGGTTGAAAAAAAGAGATAAAGAAGTAAAATACAGCACTATGTCATCAGTTTCTGATTTATTAAATTGTGTAACAGTGCAAAATATTGCTCATTTGTAGTGGTCTTTCTTGAACTATTTGGAAAAAAAGATAGGTTTTTATTTATATTTATAAAGGATTTTTGAATTGTTGCTATTTTTAGAATATTTTGAAAAAATCTCACGAACCCTTTGGCATACCTTCAAGTACCCCCAGGGGTACGCGTACCCCCATTTGAGAACCACTGTCTTAGATGACCCAACTATGAGGCTGTAATTGCTGCCGAAGGTGCATCAACAAAGTATTGAGCAAATGATGTGAATATTTGTGGATGTGATTTTTTTTATTATTATTGTTTTACTAAATTTGCAACATTTTTAAAAGAAAAGACTTTTCACATTATCGTTCGGGGCATTGTGTGTAGAATATTGAGGACAATATGAATTTATCCATTTTGGAATAAGTCTGTAACATAAGGAAATGTGTAAAAAAAAAAAAAAAGTAGTATGCTGTAAATACTTTATAGATGGATAGGGTCAATGATAAAAAATGGTGTAGTGTATAATGAGTGTATTTGCATACTACTCATCTGCTTGGAAATATTAATTTGTGTTTGATTAAACTAATCGCATTGCTCATTATACCTACCAGCCAAGCCCTTCCCTTCTATAATTATTAGAGATGTCCGATAATGGCTTTTTTGCCGATATCCAATATTCCGATATTGTCCAACTCTTAACTACCGATTCCGATATCAACCGATACCGATATATACAGTCGTGGAATTAACACATTATTATGCCTAATTTTGTTGTGATGCCACGCTGGATGCATTAAACAATGTAACAAGGTTTTCCAAAATAAATCAACTCAAGTTATGGAAAAAAATGCCAACATGGCACTGCCATATTTATTATTGAAGTCACAAAGTGCATATATTTTTTTAACATGCTTCAAAACGGCAGCTTGGAATTTGGGACATGCTCTCCCTGAGAGAGCATGAAGAGGTTGAGGTAGGCGGGGTTGGGGGTGCGGGGTTGAGGTGTTGGGGGTGAGGGGTAGGGGTTAGCAGGGGTGTATATTGTAGCGTCCCGGAAGAGTTAGTGCTGCAAGGGGTTCTGGGTATTTGTTCTGTTGTGTTTATATTGTGTTACGGTGCGGATGTTCTCCCGAAATGTGTTTGTCATTCTTGTTTGGTGTGGGTTCACAGTGTGGCGCATATTTGTAACAGTTTTAAAGTTGTTTATACGGCCACCCTCAGTGTGACCTGTATGGCTGTTGACCAAGTATGCGTGCATTCACTTGTGTGTGTGAAAAGCCGTATATATTATGTGACTGGGCCGGCACGCAAAGGCAGTGCCTTTAAGGTTTATTGGCGCTCTGTACTTCTCCCTACGTCCGTGTACCACTCCGTACAGCGGAGTCATACATTTTACTTTTTGAAACCGATACCGATAATTTCCGATATCACATTTTAAAGCATTGATCGGCCGTTAATATCGGCAGTCCGATATTATCGGACATCTCTAATAATTATCATCATATGTTTATTTTTTCTGTGGTGGCATCACAAAAAAATACACTAAAAAAGTATACAAATTCCATACACGTCAGAGCTTTTCTTCCTGACACTCACACACCAGACACATAGAGAGAAGCAGCCGTGAGGCAGAGACGTGCTGGTAAAAAGAAGAGTCAATGCAAGCTAGGGAACGACAGAGGAGGAGTTACGATTCTAATAAGAAGATAATCAATGATGTCACGGAACAACTGTTAAGCTTTTATTATAATATTTTTATTTTTGAAGTCAATTTCACTTATACTGAAAGCCTGATTTCAGCAAAGTTTATCATATCTTTGAGTTTGTGTTAACTATTCCTGAAAAATAAGTGTTGTCTTATATTCAGGGACACCTGTATATTCAGGTAAATACAGTAGAACCTGATATTGGGTTTCACTATGTAAAGCGCGTTGAGTCACTAGAGAAAGGTGCTATATAAATATAATTCACTTCACTACAATACACTTTGATAACATTGTGTCACTATCTTTAATGCTCATAAAACATACATTAATGAGTCTGACGACTATGAAAATATAGATTTACACGTTTATAAATATGTTTAATAACTCTTACATTCTTTAATTTAAGTTATGCTTTGCGTGAAAGAAGACATTTTCCCTCTTCAGTAACATTGATATTGTGATGTATCATTTACCCACACAATTAATTTATACATGCTAATATAGATATACAAATATATACATATACATATACAGTACAGGCCAAAAGTTTGGACACACCTTCTCATTCAATGCATTTCCTTTATTTACACAACTATTTACATTGTAGATTGTCACTGAAGGCATCAAAACTATGAATGAACACATGTGGAGTTATGTACTTAACAAAAAAAAGTGAAATAACTGAAAACATGTTTTATATTCTAGTTTTTCCAAAATAGCCACCCTTTGCTCTGATTACTGCTTTGCACACTCTTGGCATTCTCTCGATGAGCTTCAAGAGCTAGTTACCTGAAATGGTTTTCACGTCACAGGTGTGCTTGAAGCTTCATCGAGAGAATGCCAAGAGTGTGCAAAGCAGTAATCAGAGCAAAGGGTAGCTATTTTGCAGTTTTGCAGATATTTATAATATATATGTATATACTGTATATATATATATATAATATTAAATATAAATAGACATATATATATATATATATATTATAAATATTCATTATAAATATATACATGTATATTATAAATATAAAATATATAGATATACATACTAGGTGTGGCTGGCATAATTGGCCAATAGGTAATTTATATCCAAGCTCTATCAACTCTGCCTAGCAACAGGTGGCTGGTCAAACACATATAAATTATCTGTGTGAAGCTGCTGATGACATCTTCTGTAGTTTTGTTAAGAAATGTAGACGCAATGTGAAATTAAAGACAGAAATGGAACAATAAAGTTGAACTTTAGGTTGTTGGTGGTCCACCATTTAAAAACACCACCGCCCTAATACAGTAGCTATCATACTGTAGGACTATGTTAACCTTACACTTGCTGGTCCTGGTAAGTTTCGTACATTACGTCTTGTAGCTTGAAGGCCAATCAGGGCGGCATGCAGCAAGTACCAGGCAATTTGAGGAGCGGATAATTAACTACACACATGACCTCCTGTCCTTTGGCCATCCCTCAACGTGCCTGTGGATTGTCTCGCAGCAGGAGCGACTCCCCTACAAAGCTCATTTAGGCTGCTTTTCTAGACAAGGAAAAAGCGCTACCTTTGAAGTGTGTTCAAGTGTGCCGACCTGTCCGCGGCCCCGCCTCCTGTCCAGACCATCGGACCGTTACCGCGTTACTGTACGAGCCGTTCGGCGTGCAATCACCGTTCAACCTTAGGTGACCCTTGCTCCCTTTTGCATTCCTGGAATGCAGCTGATGGGAGGTTTTTAATTTTTGCACACACACACACACGGGCCCTCCAATTTGGCGGTGCAGCGTTAACACAAGCTGACACCGCAGATTAGCCACAGACATCAGGAATGCCACAGCCTTTTTTTTTTTTTGTGCCACGCCAACTTTGGCCAAAAGAGCCGTTGGCTGCCATGGCCACCGAAGGTCTGCATTGAAGCAGCTGCACGATGGGACGGTAGACATTCTTGTGTGGCCCATGCTCCATTGTGTGCTGCCCTCTGCAAGCCATGCTTGGGTGGGTTTGGTGTGGACCCACCCCATCAAGAACCCCTGGGACGAACCAGTAGAAAGATTGTGAGAAATCACTACCCTCTGACCTCACAGACGGACAAAAAGAAACGCCAACCTCACAAAAGAAGCAAACTCTATATACAGGTTTAACGCCACTTAAGAGTGTCTTTTTTTATTTTATTTTTTTTTTTTTAATGAATTTATTAATCAATCAACAAAACAATACACAACAATACCACAATAATGCAATCCAATTCCAAAACCAAACCCGTCCCAGCAACATTAAGAACAACAATAAACAGAGCAATTGAGAGCAATTGAGGACACACAAACATGACACGGAACAATCCAAATGTAGTGAACCAAAAATGAACATTATCGACAACAGCATCAATATTAGTAACAATTTCAAAATAGCAGTGATTAAAGAACCATGATTGATATTATCATTAAAAACATTAATAAAAAAATAAAAAAATTGGAAATGAATAATAGTGTCACAGTGGCTTACACTTGCATCGCATCTCATAAGCTTGACAACACACTGTGTCCAACATTTTCCACAAAGATATAATAAGTCATATTTTGGTTTATTTAATAGTTGAAACAAATTTAAATAATGGATCCCATATTCCAATATATGACTTATTATTATCTAAACTAAATGCAGTTTGTTCTACTGATATCATCTCCATAGCTTGTGTGTACCAGTCAGTATGAGTTGGACTATCAATATCTATCCATTTTTTAAATATTACCCTTTTTGTTATTATGCATATTGAAAGAAAAGCATTTTCGCTCTTTGATGACACGTTACTAAATTGAAAAAATAAAAAATAAAAATAAATAAAAAAGAGTGTCTTGAGATAAGAGCTTTATCCATCTTTAAGTCAAGCAAAAATTTCATTTACTGCCAATGTCCCACGTACCATCGGGTTTCACATTCATGAGAAGGAAGAAAGAGAGTGAGAGGACAAAACTGAGAAGAAGGTGGATGATATTTGTTGAATTAAAAAAAGAAATCAGCAAACATGACGGAGCAATTTGGGCGTATCGCTGCTGGTCTGCACCGTACTGAAGCAGAATGAGTCTAACATCTAACACCCAAATGTTAAAATAATATCCAAACGGTGGACATTTATCCATGAAATTATGGAGAAGCTGCTGATGGTGTGTTTGACGGAAAAGAGGCTGGAAGGAGATGAAGTAAAAAGTCCACTCTCCAAGGTGAATGCTATACATTATCATTACATTACTTGATAGAACTATGGTAGTTGTTTGTACTACATTCTATTTTATTGTTTTCATACAATATTTCTTATCTAAAAGTCAGTTTTTCTTTTTAAAAGGCATGTTACATGTTAAAATGTAACATGCCATGTTCATGTCTACTGCTCGCCAGTGTTACCATATCTGAGTTATTGTGCAGAAATATGGGGATTAACTACAAACGTGTGCTTCATTCATTAACAGTGTTACAAAAAATAATGTTGACTATAGAGAACATAAAATGATATATGCATATATATATAATTGAATAACGACAAAAGAAAAATACAGCAAAAATTCACTGATATGACAAAAAAGATTATGTGCAGTAAAAATGTTCATGAACTCAACTCACCTTAATGTGTGTTCCTAAATTTGTGTTGGACGTCTTGGATGAAGAGAGCAGTTATGATTTTGGTTTACAGTGTAAACAACTAAAAACTTAGGTTTTAGGCATTGTTTTCTCCAAAAGCATACATTTGTCTAAATATGGCCAAGGACACGCATTATTGTGGGTTTTCTACATGTTGTCTTCATCACCATATTTTTTTGGGGGCCTTGGATTCGCAGTCCACTTTCTCTATTTGTAGCTTGTAGCTTTGATGTAAGCTACAAGCTACATGGGTCTAAAAGTAGCTAAGCTACAGGAAAAGCTACTCGTTAAAAAACTAGCTAAGCTACTGGAAAATGTACCTAAGCTACGTAGCTTAGCTACATGTAGAATGTAGCTAAGCTACGTAGCTTAGCTACATGTAGCTGGTTACTGCCCGTCACTGGTCACAGGTTTAAATTAGTAAAATAACTTGTGTTCTATAAATTAGGAAAACTGTGACATTATCTGATCAAAAGGCCTTTGAAGGGTTAAAAAATATGGATGACATGTTTGTCATTTTTGTTAGGGCTGAAGTTGATTGAGAGATTTAAGCAAAAATAGTAAAAAAAAAAAAATGCCCTAAAAAAATTAAGGATTTACAGTACGTCTTTGGATTATTGTGGAATAACTGCCAGTGTATCAGAATGACCGGGGAAAAATACCCTCTTGGGAAAATCATGTATAATTGAATAACGACAAAAAAAAATACAGCAAAAATTCACTGAAATGACCAAAAAAGATTATGTGCGGTAAAAATGTTCATGAACTCAACTCACCTTAATGTGTTCCTAAATTTTTGTTGGACGTCTTAGATGAAGAGAGCAGTTATGATTTTGGTTTACAGAGTAAACAACTAAAAACTTAGGTTTTGGGCGTTGTTTTCTCCAAACGCATACATTTGTCTTTGATGTAAGCTACAAGCTACATGGCTCTAAAAGTAGCTAAACTACAGGAAAAGCTACTCGTTAAAAAACTAGCTAAACTACTGGAAAATGTACCTGAGCTATGTAGCTTAGCTCCTTGTAGAATGTAGCTAAGCTACTGGAAAATGTAGCTAAGCTACGTAGCTTAGCTACATGTAGCTGGTTACTGCCCATAACCGGTCACAGGTTTAAATTAGTAAAATAACTTGTGTTATATAAATTAGGAAAACTGTGACATTATCTGATCAAAAGGCCTTTGAAGGGTTTAAAAATATGTATGACATGTTTGGCATTTTTGTTAGGGCTGAAGTTGATTGAGAGATTTAAGCAAAAATAGCAACAAAAAAAAATGTCCTGAAAAAATTAAGGATTTACAGTACGGTTTTGGATTATTGTGGAATAACTGCCAGTGTATCAGAATGCCCGGGGGAAAATACCCTCTTGGGAAAATCATGTATAATTGAATAACGACAAAAAAAAAATACAGCAAAAATTCACTGAAATGACAAAAAAGATCATGTGCGGTAAAAATGTTCATGAACTCAACTCACCTTAATGTGTTCCTAAATTTTTGTTGGACGTCTTGGATGAAGAGAGCAGTTATGATTTTGGTTTACAGAGTAAACAACTAAAAACTTAGGTTTTGGGCATTGTTTTCTCCAAACGCATACATTTGTCATTGATGTAAGTTACAAGCTACATGGCTCTAAAAGTAGCTAAACTACAGGAAAAGCTACTCGTTAAAAAACTAGCTAAACTACTGGAAAATATACCTGAGCTACGTAGCTTAGCTCCTTGTAGAATGTAGCTAAGCTACTGGAAAATGTAGCTAAGCTACGTAGCTTAGCTACATGTAGCTGGTTACTGCCCATCACCGGTCAGAGGTTTAAATTAGTAAAATAACTTGTGTTATATAAATTAGGAAAACTGTGACATTATCTGATCAAAAGGCCTTTGAAGGGTTTAAAATATGTATGACATGTTTGGCATTTTTGTTAGGGCTGAGGTTGACTGAGAGATTTAAGCAAATATAGTAACAAAAAAAATGCCCTAAAAATGAAGGATTTACAGTATATGTCCTGTTTAGCTTTGGATTATTGTGGAATAACGGCCAGTGTATCGTACACCTGTGAAAGAATGACCGGGGGAAAAAAATGACTAAACTCGAATAACGACAAAAAAATACAGCAAAAATTCACTGAAAGGACAAAAAAGTCAGCCGGGGGGTAATTGTGCAGCTTTGGGCATGTTTAGCTTGAGACAAAATGGCAGTCACTTCTAAGATGGAGGAGGTTGAATGTGTGGGACTTCAGTGAAAAGTTACCCTTGTGTCGGCGTTCAAAGCCAGCCTGCCACTGACCACCTGTGTCGGGTTATAAGAAGTGAGCTGTGATGTGCAAATAAACACTGAGATTGGAAATTCTTCTGAAGTCAAGACGGAGAAAGTAGAAGCCCGCCTTGAAGAGGGAATAACTGCTTTGTAAGGGGGAAAAAAGGCTAAAAGATGCAAGCAAAGTGCAGAGGTGCCCGTGGGGGCCAGGGGGGGGAAGGGGGTAACGGGAGCGGGGAAATGAGTTTCCCTTCAGGTCCACAATCACATACAGGGGCCCTGTCTCATTTCTATGGCAACCTGGAGGCTATTATCATACCTTACCTTTATTATGAAAGGACTGAGGGTGGCGGGGGGTAAGAGGCGGGGTCATTGTGGTGGATTTTCTCTGCTGTGCTCACAGCTGGACGACACAATGAGAGAGTGTGAATGAGAGAGCAATGCAACGCTCAAAGACCATTTACTTACAGTATGAGACTTTGGAAATGTGCTTCCTGTTCTAGTGAGTTGTTTACCGAGTGGGACTTGGCGAGGGCAAGCTCAACATGCACCTTTGTGAGAACGTCTTAGACCGTTAGATTTGTTGACCACGCTAAATACCAGGTGTGTTAGAGAAGTTCCAGGACTGTTGACACTGACCAGCTTGTCTTCTGGCCCCGCGTTTGCTTCGTTCAGTGCCCAAGAAGAGGCGAGAGTTGTGGCAGGACACGTCCTGAGCCGGTTCACTTCTCACAGTGCTCGGAGTATCGATAATCAACGTGCTGGGGCGACCTCCCTACGCACCTGACCTGGCTCTGTGTCTTTTGTTTTTTCTTTCTTAGGCTCTGGGCACTCAAGGCCCATGGGCCAGATCTGACCCGCCACATCATTTTATGTGGCCCACCATGCCATTTAAAGTATGTTTGTAGTTGGTATTTCTTGTTTAGCACTATGCAATACTGCTACATGATGCTTAGTGTTTCACTAAAGCTGGATCTGTTTAGCAGAGCTTCTAAAACTTGTAGTTCATACTCATTGTATTCAGGATCAACAACATAAGTTTCTGAATCATAATTTGTCCCAAAGTAATCGTTGTTGGCTTTCATAAAGTCTGCATGATCTGCATTATTGTTGGTGGGGAAGAGGTCTGCGGTTCCTACCTCAACGTACTGCGATCATGTGACTGGCTTCCTCATCATCTCTCAAAATGGCTCGGGTATCTCCGTGAGATTGACACAATTTTAATCGTATCCATTTACTCAAAAACTTTCGGAGTCATACACGAGATATATATGATCTCTCAGTTGGCCTCAGACGAGCTTCCATCGGAGTCTCCAATCATTACGGTTCTCCATACACCCGGCCAGCTGCGTAGAGCTTTCAGCTCCCGCATCTTTCTTCAGGATGTCCACGTACGTTAGCGCGGGAAGTCCTCGCGATCGATGCTCGTGCGTTGGTTCCCATAGGACCAGCCTGCTGGCCGGGAGCTCCCGATGTCTGTGGCAGTGGCCGGCCAGCCTCATCCTCCGAGCTGTTACCTTCTTGCTGAGCCTCGGCAGTTGCCCGTACAGGTCCTTGTTGGTGATGTGGATGTTCCGGTCCACATTCAGAACAGCTTGTATCATTCTGGTGTAGCACCCATCTAGGGACTTCTGCAGGGTGGGCGTCAGGGTCCAGCTTTCGCAGCCATACAGGAGGAGGACAGACTCCACAGTGGCGGGGAATAGACTCAGCTTTATGTGTCGGGGGAGATTCGAGCACCGCACTCTTGACATACCGTTGAGGGCCCTCCACGCTAGTGCCTTCCTGACCTTAAGGTCTTGTTCTGTGGAGTTATATATATGATAATAGCTTCAATGTAGAGGAAAATTGTTTTTCCACTATACTGGTACTTTAACGTGGCCCACCACTAGTGATGGGATCAGCAGTTCTTTTGACTGAACTGAATCACTAGAATCAGTTCCTTAAATTGAGTCGTTCAAAAAAATATAGGGTGAACACGAGTCCCTGCACAGCTCTGTGCATGCAGTACACCAGGCAGTGAGTGACACAGTCAGCACAGTTCAGTACGTGAACCTGAATCACTTCTGCAGCAGCAGTTCTGTGTGCAGGTCGGCGAATCATGAGTCAGTCAGTAACAGCTTCCCCAGCGGCAGATCTCGGTGCGTGTCAGTTCGCGAACGACACAAGCCCTCAGTACCCAATGAACGATGCACACAGTGACTGAACGAGAAACTCAATGTGACGTCCTCCTCCGCGACACAGTCAGTTCTCTGTGTCAGTAGGTTCGCGAGTCCTGATTCTGTCGTTCACTGAGTGATTCATGTCGTTAATCCGCGGTGAACGAATCGTTCGCTCAGTCCCTCCCCCCGCCCCCATGATGAGTAGCTGGCTGCGTCGTTCGCCGACGTCATAGGTTCAGTGAGTCACAGAATGCGCCAGTTCCACTCATACCCGCATGGTCGCGGCGGAGCTCAACTGAACTGAGAAAGGAACGAATCAGTTCATGAAGTGATTCGGTTCAGTACGTTCACTCAAAAGATTCGTTCGCGAACGACTCAACATTACCCACCACGTCATTCAATGTGATCAGCCACATCATTCAATGTTGACCGCCACTCATTTAACATGGCCTACCACACTATTTAATGTGGTCCACCACGTCATTCAACGTGGTCTTCCATGTCACTTAAAGTGGTCCGCCACATTATTTATTAAGTTCTGCATTAAATGTGGCCCATCATGTCCTTCAATGTGGTCCACCACATTATTTAAATTGGTCCACCACTTTATTTAATGAGGTCTGCCACATCATTTAAATTGGCCTGCCAGGTCACTCAGTGTGGTCTTCCACCTTGTTCAATGTGGTCCGCCACATTATTTAATATGGCCCTCTGAGGGCAGCCGTAATTGCGATGTCGTTCTAAAAAAAAACAAGTTACACACCCTTGCTAGGTATTCATTACGGTAACCCGTTTTGAAAACTTTGACGACATCAAGATGGCTGTGACAACAAAGGCGCAGAGAATCCCTGAAGAATCCTTCCAAAAGTGCATGAAGGAGTGTTAGAACGGGCTGCGAAAGTGATTCCAGGGAGATTATTGTGTCCTGGGACTTTCCTGACACACCTTCTATTTCCCTTTAGACTTAGACATACTTTAATGATCCACAAGGGAAATTCCACTGATCCATACATTTTTTATCGCATGTCCCTTTGGGGGTTGCGGGGGGGCTGGAGCCTATCCCAGCTGTAGAGTCACCACCTCATCGCCGGACCAACACAGATAGACAACGTTCACACTCACATTCACACACTAGGGCCAATTTGGTGTCGCGATTCAATTCAATAATAATAATAATACAGAAGCAGAATATTGATATCGGGCTGATGTCAGAAAATAAGCAAGTATCAGATTACATCGACTAGCTTCTAAAATCTCCGATACAAGCTATGATACAAACCTGCAGATTGTCTATTTGTGCAAAGCTGGACAGACAGTTAACATCTAAATATCCTCCAAATAACACACAAGGGGGAAGCACGGTGGCAGAGGGGTTAGTGCATCTGCCTCACAATACGAAGGTCCTGAGTAGTCCTGGGTTCAATCCCGGGCTCGGGATCTTTCTGTGTGGAGTTTGCATGTTCTCCCCGTGACTTCGTGGGTTCCCTCCGGGTACTCCGGCTTCCTCCCACTTCCAAAGACATGCACCTGGGGATAAGTTGATTGGCAACACTAAATTGACCCTAGTGTGTGAATGTGAGTGTGAATGTTGTCTGTCTATCTGTGTTGGCCCTGCGATGAGGTGGCGACTTGTCCAGGGTGTACGACGCCTTCCGCCCGATTGTAGCTGAGATAGGCTCCAGCGCCCCCCGCGACCCCGAAGGGAATAAGCGGTAGAAAATGGATGCATGGATGGATGGATAACACACAAGGTGGGGCTTCTCTTGCATTTTAGTTAAGTCATTTACAAAAGGTAAAAATGGTAGACTATAGGCTACTAGGAGCCAGCAGCTACACGACTGCTAAGCACACAATAGCACACAAGCTACATTTACATAGTACGTGTCCTTAAATGAACAATACTGAAGTCTAAAACACAACATTTGTCAATATAAACAAATATCAAAAAATTATAGTTGCATATTACTTACACATAAAAAGTATCCAAGGCATAACGTTTCCAGTAACATGTGTCCGCATCATTCAACTTACATGAGCTTACCTAATGAATTATTGTGACCACTGGGCGTCGTCAAAAACAAATGATCACTTCATTTCAAATTAAAGACAGCATAATAATAATTTGCATCCATCTAACCGTTTTCAACCGCTTGTCAAGATTGTTAGTAATGAATAGGTGTGTGTTTTTCATACATACCATTGTTAACTGCTTGAATAATTTCACTTGAACAAACCTTTTCTGCATTCCACACTACAACATAGTAAAACTATGTACAAAGACTTATGCTGATATCGTATCGGTTAATATCGGTATCGGCCAATACTCGAGGCTCTAAAAACGGTATTCTATCAAACAGAACAAAATGTCATTAAGGAAAGGACAATCCCTTGATAATTATATTTGTACAGCACACAATGGATTATACTTTTCAACCATTTCTAAGACTGTACACACTATCAATGTTTATTATCATGAACGTATACATCTTTGCTCAAGTTGTCATCATAGCTAAGTTTGACAGTACTGAGGTCAGGGCTCTTAAGTTCTTTCAAGCCCATTCTTCCAATTGTTTCAGAACTAGGACACAGGTAAGAGCCTTCCATCAATTGTCCCAAAAAGTTGCTTGATTAAGAATAAGTCATTTTATGTTTACAAGAAGTACAAGCACAGTGTACTCCTGAATGCAAGTGTTATGGTTTGGCATCGACAAGTGCTGTATTACTTATACACTGTCGGCAGATTCTGCTCAATAAATCTGACAATAATAGACGTGGCAAAGCGCCATCTAATAAAAATGAAAATATAGACTGAGTCACCAACGTGTTCAGTCGTACTAAAACTTAAGAGTGTGTATGAAAACGCTGAATTGGCATCTCCAAGTTCGAGTTCATGGTTCTCTCCCAGAAAAAAAAGAAAGAAAAAAAAAAAAAGAGTACCACCTCCAGGTTGGGGATGAGATCTTGCCTCAAGTGGCGTAGTTTAAGAACCTCGGGGTCTTGATCTCAGGTAAGGGAAGAATGGATGATGAGATCGAAAAAATAAATACAATACATATAATTATTTAGCACGCACAGGGCCTAATTTACTAAAGGTTTGCGTATACCAGAACACGTACAAACCTGATGCAAATATAATTATTTAGCACGCGCAATGTGACTTATCAACGCTCATCACCGATTTATGAGCACTATTTTGCATGTTATTTAGGAAATAAGGCGGTCTGGTCAGAATGGCTCCTGAAGGCCTCCTTGGGGAGGTGTTTAGGGCATGTGTAGGAGACAAGGTGGAAGACCCAGGACATGTTGGAGAAACTATGTCTCCCAGCTGGTCCTGGAACAAAGAGTTGGACAAATTAGATGGGGAGAGGGAAGTCTGAGCTTCTCTGCTTAGGCTGCTGCCCCCGCGACCCAAATTTGGATGAGCGGAAGAAGATGGATGGACGGATGAATGGCCTGCACCACTTTTCAATTGCACAGGCAGTCTTAGTAGATCACATGCAACACGCCCACTCAGAGTACACACTAATTTATTTGTTGCATACGCTGTCTATCCATCCATCCATCCCTTTTCTACCGCTTATTCCCTTTGGGGTCGCGGGGGGCGCTGGAGCCTATCTCAGCTACAATCGGGCGGAAGGCGGGGTACACCCTGGACAAGTCGCCACCTCATCGCAGGGCCAACACAGATAGACAGACAACATTCACACTCACATCCACACACTAGGGCCAATTTAGTGTTGCCAATCAACCTATCCCCAGGTGCATGTTTTTGGAGGTGGGAGGAAGCCGGAGTACCCGGAGGGAACCCACGCAGTCACGGGGAGAACATGCAAACTCCACACAGAAAGATCCCGAGCCCGGGATTGAACCCAAGACTACTCAGGACCTTCGTATTGTAAGGCAGATGCACTAACCCCTCTTCCACCGTGCTGCCCGCATACGCTGTCTAGCGTGTGGTAATTGGATCTTAGTAAATCAGGCCCACAGTGTGATTTATCAAGGCTGAAACTGTTCTTTGCAGCTTTTTTGCATCTTTATTTAGTATGTCTAGAAAGGATGTGCAAACTGGTAGTTGTGCACTAATAGCTGTGAGAAAGGAGGCGATGGCACTGCAGCTCCGTACCGTGTATGCTTGTCAACATATATGAACTGTCAAAAATACAAATATTATACATATTGTATTTCAGCAATATCTTTTTAAAAGTTTATAGCTGCTGGAAGACTTAGAAGGTTCATACCATGATTTTTTTCTTTGGTGAAAAATGTGCATGGATTTTGTTTTACAGACATATTTTCAAGCCATTTTTTTCTGCCATTTAAAACGTCTTTCTTTTTTGAGAGGCGGAGCTGTTTTATGCAAATTAACCCCTCAAGCTCAGTAGGTATTCCTCTCCACCCGGTAGAAATGTTTTGTAGTTTTTAGGTCTCTTTGCTCTTATTGTGCACTTTGGACATCGGTGACCGCCACAAGCCATCTGTTTTGAGTGACAACACAACATCCCAGATGATATAACGAGATCAGCGGCTCACTGAGTTTTGTTGCCAGCACTACTTTTTAATGCTATATCTTGGACGTACACATATGTATATTAACAATAAATGGATTTTCTATTCACCATCATGTACATAACTCGGCTGCTTTGAGTTGTAAACAAATAGAGGCTCAAGGCTACAAGGTACGCTATGAGCGCTTGTACGATACGAGCAACATCGCAAACGTAATAACGGATAATATAACCTACTCGTCCATTGCCAACACAGTAGGCATTGATCCAATTAAAAGTAGTTTTTAGGAAAATCATTCTTTATTTTGCCCGTGGATCGTGATGCTTTTGTCTTACAGTAGAAGGCTAAGCTAGCTACAGCTCAATTTTTGTTTCATCTGACATCACATGGACAAAGATAAGACCTTCTGGAGGAAAGTTCTGTAGTCAGATGAAACAAAAATTGAGCTGTTTGGCCACAATACCAGCAATATATTTGAAGGAGAATAGGTGAGGCCTTTAATCCCAGGAACACCATCCTACCGTCAAGCATGGTGGTGGTAGTATTATGCTCTGGGCCTGTTTTGCTGCCAATGGAACTGGTGCTTTACAGAGAGTAAATGGGACAATGAAAAAAGAGGATTACCTCCAAATTCTTCAGAACAACCTAAAATCATCAGCCCGGAGGTTGGGTGTTCCAACAGGACAATGACCCCAAACACACGTCAAAAGTGGTAAAGGAATGGCTAAATCAGGAATTAAGGTTTTAGAATGGCCTTCCCAAAGTCCTGACTTAAACATGTGGACAATGCTGAAGAAACAAGTCCATGTCAGAAAACCAACAGATTTAGCTGTCAAGAGGAGTGGTCAAAAACTCAACTAGAAGCTTGCCAGAAGCTTGTGGATGGCTACCAAAAGTGTCGTATTACAGTGAAACTTGCCAAGGGACATGTAACCAAATATTAACATTGCTGTATGTATACTTTTGACCCAGTAGATTTGGTCACATTTTCAGTAGACCCATAATAAATTCATAAAAGAACCAAACTTCATGAATGTTTTTTGTGACCAACAAGAATGTGCTCTAATCACTCTATCACAAAAAAATACAAGTTGTAGAAATGATTGGAAACTCAAGACAGCCATGACATTATGTTCTTTACAAGTGTATGTAAACTTTTGACCACGACAGTATATGCTAAAATTTTGCAAGATTTGCTGAGGTTTGGCCTGATTACCTGCAACTTCAGGTTTTTGTTTTTGTGCGACTTTAGAGGTGAATCTCACCCAAAACCTTTTGCTCAAACTGAAGGGGACTACCTACCTTTAACAAGCCTGTGACTGCACATGAACCTATTTTGGCAAACACTCAATACCGTGTTGTGTGTAATCAGACAATAGGGTTAGGTCTCCTTTACAACACAGTAATGACACATGAATGCTACATGTTGAAGAATAAATGCTGCGTAATTTTAAGGGCAGGTAATGCGAGAATTAGATATGCTTTGGAGCGATTCGTAAGGATTTACTTAAGTTAGTCTCAGCTCAGCTCTTGTAAAAAGAGCTCAGCAGCGCATGCACTTTTTGCGTCGGATGAAAAGAGCACAGCTCCCTCCCCCCATTCTCACCACATTCTACAGAGGCACTATAGAGAGCCTGCTGACCAACAGCATCTCTGTCTGGACTGGAGCCTGCAATGCCTCAGACTGGAAGTCTCTCCAGAGAGTGGTGAGGACAGCGGAAAAGATCGTCAGGACTCCTCTTCCTCCTATCCAGGAGATTGCAAAAAGCTGCTGCCTGACCAGGGCTCAGAAAATCTGCAAAGACTCCTCCCACCCCCACCAAGCACTGTTTTCACTGCTGGACTCTAGAAAGAGGTTCCGCAGACTCCGAAGCACAACCTCCAGGTTCTGTAACAGCTTCTTCCCTCAGGCCGTAAGACTCTTGAACGCATCATAATTAAATTAAATTATCCCCTCAACTCCCCCCAAAATGGATTAACTCGCTGGAATAAAAAAGACAATATAACATACATCCATAAACGTGGACACATGTGAAAAAGTGCAATATATTTATCTGTACAGTAATCTATTTATTTATTTATTTATATATATATATTTATTTTATATATATATTTATATATTATTAATATATATTTATTTATCTATAAATGCACCTTATTGCTTTTTTTGCTTATGTAACGAAATTTCGTTCTTATCTGTGCTGTAAAGTTCAAATTTGAATGACAATAAAAAGGAAGTCTAAGTCTAAGTCTAAGTTAGGAGTGCAGTTAGCTGGCAGTATCATGCTCTATGTTACTGTTGTGTGTGTGTGTGTGTGTGTGTGTGTGTGTGTGTGTGTGTGTGTGTGTGTGTGTGTGTGTGTGTGTGTGTGTGTGTGTGTGTGTGTGTGTGTGTGTGTGCAAGGTTAGTGTGACAGTGCATTAGCAGCCAGAGTCCATTCTCTCCGTCCCCAGAGAGACCAGATCGGCCATATTAACATTCTTCTCAGAAAGGCCACAGGATCTCCTCTCAATGCTGTCTGACTCCAAACAAAAGTCGTACGTGTGTGCGTGCGTGTGTGTGTGTGTGTGTGTATGCGTGTGTGCGTGTGTGTGTGTAACACAGAGACAGGCTGGCGGTGTATGTAAGTGTGTGTAAGATGAGGAGGAAAAATACTGGGAGACCGAAGCGAGAGAAGAGGCTACAGTAGGAGGATGAGTTTGATTCTATAATGTATATTTTCTTCAAAGTGTCACATACGTAGGTAACTTAAACCAATCCCTATTAAGTCCAAGCAACATATTTGAGAGGAGCATTTGGAATTTGCATATGCACTTAACGCACTCGTTCTATTTTTGTCCATGCGCATGCATGGATGTGGTGCGCTGCTTTCAAACAAGCTGTAATGTGAGCGAGATGGTGCTCTGTTAAATTTGATTATACAGTAAATACCGGCGCCGGTGCCTGCGTGCATCACCGTCTCACGCAGCAGCAAGTGTAGACAATCCACATCCTATGCACAACTCCAACATCTGGACTCTATTATGGAGAACGTTTGAAACGTGCAAACTGCACCCTGACAGGAAGCCTACTGCAGTCTTCATACTTGAACATATCCGCGACTATTTTGTGCACTACAGCAGTGTTTTTCAACCTTTTTTGAGCCAAGGCACATTTTTTTCATAAAAAAAATACAAAGGCACACCACCAGTAGAAAAGGTTAAAAAATGAAACTCCACCAGGTTGTCGTGCCTTATTTTGAGTTTGTTGTTGTTTGTCGCTGTTATTTTGGTGACTCTTCCTGTTTTGTTGGTGTTCTCCTGTAGCAGCTTCACGCCTTCCTTTGCTATTTGAGTGCTATTGCCTGCACCTGCTTTGTTTTCGCAATCAAGACTATTTAAGTTGTGGGTACGCTATCCTTCCTTGTGGGGACATTGTTGATTGTCATGCCATGTACGGATGTGCTTTGTGGACGCCGTCTTTGCTCCACACACTGTAAGTTTTTGCTGTCGTCCAGCATTCTGTTTTTGTTGACTTTGTAGCCAGTTCAGTTTTGCATAGCTATGCTTCAGTGCCTTTTCCTAGCGGGACTTGTCTTTTGTTCATTTTTGGTTTAAAGGGGAACATTATCACAATTTCAGAAGGGTTAAAACCATTAAAAATCAGTTCCCAGTGGCTTATTTTATTTTTCGAAGTTTTTTTCAAAATTTTACCCATCACGCAATATCCCTAAAAAAAGCTTCAAAGATACACCCGTCCATTTTCCTGTGACGTCACATAGTGATGCCGATACAAACAAATATGGCGGCTAGAACAGCAAGGTATAGCGACATTAGCTCGGATTCAGACTCGGATTTCAGCGGCTTAAGCGATTCAACAGATTACGAATGTATTGAAACGGGTGGTTGTAGTGTGGAGGCAGGTAGCGAAAACGAAATTGAAGAAGAAACTGAAGCTATTGAGCCATATCGGTTTGAACCGTATGCAAGCGAAACCGACGAAAACGACACGACAGCCAGCGACACGGGAGAAAGCGAGGACAAATTCGGCGATCGCCTTCTAACCAACGATTGGTATGTGTTTGTTTGGCATTAAAGGAAACTAACAACTATGAACTAGGTTTACAGCATATGAAATACATTTGGCAACAACATGCACTTTGAGAGTGCAGACAGCCCAGTTTTCATCAATTAATATATTCTGTAGACATACCCTCATCCGCTCTCTTTTCCTGGGGGTCTGGCGGCAGATTTCTTTGACTTTATCGTTGGAAATGCATCTGCTTTGAGTGTCGCAGGATATCCACACATTCTTGCCATCTCTGTCGTACCATAGCTTTCGTCGGTAAAGTGTGCGGAACAAACGTCCAATTTCTTTGCACTTTCGCATCTTTGGGCCACTGGTGCAACTTTAATCCATCCTTGTTCGTGTTGTTACACCCTCCGACAACACACCGACGAGGCATGATGTCTCCAAGGTACGGAAAACAGTCGAAAAAACGGAAAATAACAGCTGATTTGACTCGGTGTTTGAGAAAATGGCGGATTGCTTCCCGATGTGACGTCACGTTGTGACGTCATCGCTCAGAGAGCGAATATTAGAAAGGCGTTTAATTCGCCAAAATTCACCCATTTAGAGTTCGGAAATCGGTTAAAAAAATATATGGTATTTTTTCTGCAACATCAAGGTATATATTGACGCTTACAAAGGTCTGGTGATAATGTTCCCCTTTAAGCGTTACATACCTTTTACATACCAAAAAAGGTTGAAAAACACTGCACTAGACAACGGCACATTATTATAATTATTGATTTGCAAAAAATATTTTTGGACCAATTAAGTTGTTGCATAATTTCCCACGGCACACCAGACAATATCTCACGGCACACTAGTGTGCCGCGGCACAGTGGTTGAAAAACACGGCACTACAGTATATACCAGGAACGTGCGGTCGGGGCAGGCAGGTGAGGCTCAGTCTCACTTGTCATGATGGGAATTAAAAGAATAAAACCATAAAATAAATATTAAAATTTGTCCATTAAATTGTCTTGTACATGTATTTTCTGTATGATTAAAATCGCTTTTTAACATTCACTATTAAACAGGCTTCTATGTGTGTTGCCACTTCACCTTCTTGCTTGTGTATGTGTGCATGTGCATGCATGTGTGTATGTGTGTGTGTGCGTGTGTGTGTGTGTGTGTGTAAGAGCAAAAAGGCGTAGGTTGGTCTGCTTGCAGAATGTCGCTAAAATAACGTTTGCGGATACATTTTTACACCATGAATTTCTAGTTTGTACACAGTGGAATTTACAGCATGTTTGATATTTTTAATGTAAGTGTGACATCATTATTCTTGATAATCAGACTTTAAAAAAGAGGAGGGAGAAGCTGGACGCATAAGTCCTCCGATGCCAAAGCAGTACTCTGGGAGAAGTGGGGGTGATCGAGCTAGAAGACGCATTTCTTTACAATGTTTAACCAGCAGAAGCCCGGGTTTTTTTTTCAAACAACTTTATTAATAACAAACACGGCATTTGTCATACAGGAAGCTAGAGTTCATGCTTTTTTTTTTGTCAGATCCAAAAACTTTGTTTTACTGCTTTGAATAAAATAAAATGAAATAAAATTAATGAATGGGACTGCTAACAGGAAGGATTATATATCCAAGTTTAAATACTACTCTAAACTGGACTTAAAGAGAAAATGAATGTGATCATAAAAAAAAATAATGACGAGGATGGAGTATAGATAGTGCTGCATCAGATAGAAGTACAGAAAGGTAAAAAAAACCCACTTCAAAATATTTTATTAAAACAAATGTGACCAAAAAGTATTTGATAACATAATCATATACTTTATGGTCCCATTTATCATATCATAATATCATTAACGTAACGTTTTTATGAAAGTTAATTACTCCCTTCTTTTTTTGTTATTTTAATATGCAACCTGTGTTAACAAAGATTAGTGAATATGAATTTAGTAAGTAAACTCCAAAGGCATCTATGCCTCACCTGGTGTAGAAGTCTCCGCAGGTCACTGCTATATACTACTATTGTACATTGTAGTGCCTTGGTTTCTGTACACACCGCTTTTTGTGGGAGTCAGTTTTAGACAAAAAAAATGCCCCAAATGATATTTCTGTCATTTTACAGTATATATTCATTTATTTTACCTGACTAAACTATTATATTCTTCCACTTTGCTACTGCAACAATCTCACAACTTGCTATTACTGTTGTTTTTGTAAATGACTAATTTGATCTAATTGTATCAAAACATAATCTCCTTTGTTACTTTAGTATATCATAACATATACCGTATTTTTCGGACCATAGCATGCACCGTATTAAAAGGTGCACTGCCGATGAGCAGGTATATTCAGGTATTTTTTCATACAAAAGGTGCACTGGATTATAAGGCGCATTAAAGGGGTTATATTATGATTTTTTTCTAAATTTAAAACACTATCTTGTGGTCTACATAACATGTAATGGTGGTTCTTTGGTGAAAATGTTGGATAGATGATGTTTTACAGACCATTTTCAAGTAGCTTTCTGACAGTCGCTTCAGGATGCGCCGTTTTGTGGGCGGTCTTATTTACGTGGCTCACCCTAGACGGCGTCTTCTCCCCGTCATCTTTGTTGTAGCGGTGTAGCGTGCAAGGACGGAAAAATGGAAGAAGTGTCCAAAGATGGAGCTAACTGTTTAAATGACATTCAGACTTTACTTAAATCAATAACGGAGCAGCATCTCCTCATCCGTGGCTCAATAATGCAACATCAACACAGGAAATGTGTCCCGTGAAAAACCGTCCGACCGTAACCCTCTAATAACTAAAGTTCCGTGGTTGAATTATGTAAACTCACTACAGTTTTTAGCGCTTTGATAGCTAGTCTTCTGACAGATATAAGTAAGAACTTTACGTTACTTTATATTAGAAGATGAATGCCACATAAGAATGTAGAGAAAAAGAAGAAGCTTATGACTATGGCGTCGGCACGGACTACAATTGTGGAAGCGTGCACATTTTCAGGACTTACACATCAGCGGGTACCAGAAGGTAAGAAAAGTTGGTTTTCCATAATATTGCGAAACAAAACACCAGATAATATGTCTGCTAACAGGTGCCATTTTGCGGTCCTTGTACACACACCATAATAATACTCGTATGTTTAATGCGCCGACAATCCATCAAGCGGTGCGGCTTCATAGCTAACCGAAGTCGTACTAAAAACATTTTGACAGATTTTTGAGCGCCGTGTGTAATGATCTATATTCTCAATGGAACATTTAACGTTTTGGTGTTGTTTACTGCCATCATATTGCAGTCTACACGTATCTCTTATGTATGACTGCCATCTACTGGTCACACTTATCATTACACCATGTACCAAATAAAATTGCTTCGAGGTCGGTTAGCACAACCAGAATTATGCCGTATGTATAAGGCGCACTGTCGTTTTTTGAGAAAATGAAAAGATTTCAAGTGTCCCTTATAGTCCGAAAAAAAATAAATAAATAAAAATAAATAAATAAAAAAAATAAAATATATATATATATATATATATATATATACATATATATATATATATATACATATACATATATATATAGACATATATTGTATGTATACATACTAGAGATGCGCGGTTTGCGGGCACAACCGCGGAGTCCGCGGATTATCCGCGGATCGGGCGGATGAAATTAATAAAATTAGATTGTATCCGCGGGTCGGGTCGGGTCGGGTGGTTGAAATAAAGAAAAATTAGATTTTAAATAGATTCAGGCGGGTGGCAGTTAAACCAATTCGGAAATATATATACATAGTTAAATGTTGTTACCCACATACGAAAAACGAGCAGGCACCTGCAGCATATGCCACAACAGAAGGAAAAAAAAAAAAGAGATGGACACTTTTACGGAGCGGAGAAGGGACGCCTCGCCGAGGTCCGGGACCGAGGCCCCTTCCCCCGAGAGGGCCCCACCGGGAGCCGTAGCTGAGGCGATCCGCGAGAAGGGCCCGACGCACGTCCAGGGTCACCACCGCGGCCACCGCACCGACACCCCGCCTCGTCCGCCTTCGCCGCGGCCGACGTCACGCGCAGCAGGTAAGCAGCTCACCTGCCCGCCACCCCCGTAACAGGGGTCACTCCGCGCGCTCTGCCCGCGCAGCTTACCTGCCCGCCACCCCTGTTGCCGGGGGCGCGTAACAGGGGTCACTCCGCGCGCAGTGCGCTCACGAAAGGGGTGGGGCTCACCCTGGTTGATATAGACAGCAGCTAGGACGGTGGCCATGGAAGTTGGAACCCGCTAAGGAGTGTGTAACAACCCACCTGCCGAATCAACTTGCCCTGAAAATGGATGGCGCTGGAGCGTCGGGCCCATATACCCGGCATATCGCCGGCAGCGAGACGCGCTTGGAGGTGCGCTCAGCGCGGCTCCCATATGATTGCGCACTGGTGTGCGTCTGGGTCGTGACAGCGTGGCACGCGAATGTCTGTGCTGCATTGGATCAGTCTCCTTTCTTTAACAGGCAAAAGCTTTATAACCTCACTAATGCCTTGCATCGTCTATATTAGATATATAACAACGGGCGGATGCGGTTCTGATCAAATGTTAGATCGGGTGGATTGCGGATGGTTGACGACTTTCTGATGCGGTTGCGGATGAAATAATTGCCTATCCGCGCATCTCTAATACATACACATTTATAGATACACACATATGTATATATTATTATATTATTCAGTTTGAATAATTCGCATTGTTTTATTCATTTTAATATGTGAAAATGTGTATTCCTTTGTTTATTTATTTATTCAATACATCCATCCATCCATTTTCCACAGCTTGCCTCTGTCGGGGTCGCAGGGGTTGCTGCAGCCTATCTCAGGCGGGGTACACCCTGGCATTTATTTTTTATTTTATACATTTTTTATTTTTTTTGGGGGGGTGTGGGGGTGTGGGGGGTGCGGCGTGGGTGTTTCCGCTATTAAAAAAATTGGGAAAAAAACCTGAGCATTATAACTTTTGTTTTCCTATGCTCTGTGTTGTACTACATTGTTGATGCTAAATGAATCTTATAAAAAAATGCCCCAGTTTTTGTATGTTAATTGACACTGTGGTACGTTTAGTGGTACTCCAAAGAATGACTTAATTAAATATTCAAGCAGTTTTACTGTTAAACTGTGTGTAAATTTACAGTGGCCAAAAATATTAAACCTCTGTCTTGTTTTAATGAATACTTAGGCCTTCTATGATACTGTATTTTAATGTTGGTCGTTATGGTGGTACTTGGAGAGCCAAGTGTTTTCTGAGGTGGTACTTGTTGAAAATAGTTTGAGAACCACTGATATAGGTCAAACTACTGTGGTCTGTTTGCTTGCGTATCATTCCGCGGAACAGAGAATCCCACACGTTGGTGACTCGGTTTCGGCTTTTTTCATTCTATTGGGAAGTAAGACACCCTGGAAATACTTTATGCACTCTATTGTAAGCATGTTCAAATAAACCAATACCAATACAATGGGACAGTACCAGCACTTCGATGAAGAAGGTGAGAAACACAATTGAAAGTGGAGTGTGTTGACCCTTTCCTGTCCTCTTTCCTCACAGCTTATCACCCTCTTCACCAAAAAACATTTTCAATAAAGGTAAAAATTACGTTAAATGTTTGTTATTCTATTTCAATTTATAAATACATTTACAGTTTATCTGTTATATGTACTTCCCATTGTTTTCTGCATGTAAAACTGTATAATTGCTACAATTTGTTTTGTGTTTATATTTTTGGTGTCTGGAACGAATTAATTGGATTTATGCCAAATAATTCTTCAAATATTGCGGCTTCACCACAATGCAGATTTTTTAAGCGTATGCTATAACATTTTTGCCTTTAATTAAGCATTTTCGAGCAAAAAATCGCTAAATGAATTTAAAATATCAATACTAGTAACTAGTATTGTCAACTAGTTCGATATCAATTCTGTACACTGCTGCTGGAATTTTAATTTTCCTGGGGGAACTCTCCTGAAGGAATCAATAAAGTACTACCTATCTATCTATCTATCTATCTATCTATCTAGCTATCCATCCATCCATCCATCCATCCATCTATCTATCTATCTATCTATGGGAGACCAAACATCGAGCACTTTGTTCAGTATCGTGGCCACTGATTGGATCAGCCTCATACAGCATTACTATATTCATAATGTGGAAAAATGGTTTTATAAGCAAGTTAACATGTTTTCAATGTGCTAGCTATGACAGTATTTGATTAATAAGTAATGATACTTTACAGAAATTCATTTAACGCAGTCATGTCTGGAACCAATTAACAGTAATTAACGAGCAATTCAGACCCTTTGGAATTGAACATAAAATGAATTAATTTCGGGGAAAAATAGTGCAAGAAAACATGTTCTGACTCAGTTTTGACTGTATATTATTTGTTGTGTGTTTTTAAGTCACCGTTCAACTTGATTTGATCAGGGGATGTCGTTGTGGTTTGTGAAGCCCTTTGGACACTTGTGTCTAAGGGCTATAAGTGTATAATATTTACAGTATTTATGTACAGTATATATGTGTATAAATAATATGTACAGTATTTGTTATGTTGGCTGACAGGGTGACGGTACAAAAACTTTGCTAATATTGCTTATTGCCAATATGCATTGATGTATTACTCACAACAAGTGAGCATACAGGCAATGAAGGAATGTATTTGGCAGCAAAATGTAATCTAAACTCAACATATAACAATAAATTATGAATTAGATTGGGAGTGTATTTTTTTATATTATTCTCATTGTTTTCATAAATATGACATCTTTCTCCAAGTCTACATGGACCGCCACCCACTCACATTCACTTGTTTTTCCCCCGAGCACACTTTAATACAGCTGCAATGTATTAATTTATACACAAATAACGTTTAATTTGCTATGTAGTGTGCTGTACTATATATATTACTCTGTACAATGCCTTTGGAAAACTAACTTTAGGCCAATTATTTTGGGATTTTTGGTGTGTTGCATTCAGTTATGTTATAGAATGTTATAGCACGTTATTATTATTATTACTGAGAGTTTATTGCGTTAGGAAGGTTTCTAATACACATCTGCCTGGGTGCAGCACTGTAGAGTGATTACTAGCTGCAAAAGAACAATTCCTGATTATCGATGCACGATTCAAGTAGTGAGGCGACGTCGGGTGAAGCATTTAGTTTGAGCGCTGCTGAGGCGAGCAGACCACCATCACATGCACTAACAAGATGGCGGCGGTCTGCAGCAGACTAGTCATCATGTCCAGCGAGGGCAGACAAAAAAAAAAAAAAAACACAGCGAGCTACTGATGGCACCCAGATGCCAAGTAACACAGTGATTTGGAGCATGTCCATTCCACAGGGTGGGGTGGACAGAGTGGCGCCCTCCGCCCTACTTCACCTAGAACATCCTTTTGCTACGAACAATAGAATGGCTGCCTCCCAGACAGAGCTGCATCACCGCAGTGATAAGGGAACAGGAAGGAGGGAAAGAAAGAGAGAGGATGAGGAAGGGGGAGGCGGGGGGTGGCACATAAGGTAGACACACCTGCTTTTCTGCTGCAGCTGCTGGAACAAGTGCAGCCCAAGCAGGCGACACAAGCGACTCAACCAAGAGGGCATCTCAGGACGCCGCCTTCACACACGAGTGAGACCGTGGCGTGTTAAGATGGAAATGGCTGAAGGGAGGACAGCACGCTAACACGATCGCGCTTGCTCGTACATGCACATAACATGTACTAATGCGGCCAACAAAAAAAATGGTATCATAAATATTAATGACTGCATCATACAACAAATATGTTTCCGCACTGTACTACAAAATATAAACTGTACAGTACATGCTAGGAGTAATCTATTTTAAACACCCAGTCAAGTCAACAAATATGCTTCCTTGCCCCTAAAGATACAGTACTAATGCACCAAATACAGTCAGCCAACAACAAGAGTGGGTGTTTGGACTTCATCAATATTTTGATTTAAAGGTCTTCAGCCTTGATGTTTCAGTAATAAGGGTGGAGGTAAAAGCTCAAAGTGTGCAACATGTTAAATATTCATATTTTGGTATGTGATCATATTTTCTTTTGCTTTGGTTTATTCAGTGTTATATTTCTACACTGACACCGTGACCTAATACTGCAGTGTGCAGACCCAACTGCATACATTTGCATATTACTGCTAAATATTTCAAAGGAAATAGCAATTTTTTTTACACTAAATCCACTACCGTACATGCAGGGGGCATTCTTCTCAAACTTTTTTTAATTTAATATCCATCCATCCATTTTCTACTGCTTGTCCCTCTCGGCGTTGCTGGGGGTGCTGGAGCCTATCTCAGCTGCACTCGGGCGGAAGGCGGGCTACACCCTGGACAAGTCGCCACCTCATAGCAATTTTTTAATATACATTTTCCAACATACATTTTCTAACTTCTGCAATGATTAGTCAATTAAATCGACTAGAAAAAGCCTTGATTTATATTCTGTTGCTTCGATTAATTGTTTAATGAAAATGTATGGAACTTTAAAAATGGCGACATTAGGGCTGCAACTAACGATTAATTTGATAATCGATTAATCTGTCGATTATTACTTTGATTAATAATCGGATAAAAGAGACAAACTACATTTCTATCCTTTCCAATATTTTATTGAAAAAAAAAACAGCATACTGGCGCCATGTTCTTTCAACTTGCAAATAAAACAAGGAAAATGTTACAAAAATGCACACTTTTGACACCCCTGCTATAGATAATAACAAATTAAATCGACAAATCTATGGATAAAAAGCAGAGCCTGACGACGCATGCGCGTTTCTCACAACTCTCTTGCTCTCTCTGTCTCTGCCCCTCCCTCACGAATGCTGCTGCACGCACAATTTGTTGTGTTTTTAACCTTCTTAACCCTGAACGTACATTGAAAATACACGCAACCCTAACTCAAAATGCCGGACATTTGAGGCATTTAAGAAACACCGCCCGGACAAGCCCCGCAAAAGAGGACATGTCCGGTGAAAAGAGGACGTATGGTCAGTCTATCCTAGCCCGTTAGCTGCTAGCATGGTCAGTATGGTCAGGACCGAGCTCGGTCGCTGCTAACATGCTATCACCGGACATGTCCTCTTTTGCTAGCATGCTAGCAGCTAACGGGCTAGGATAGACTGACCATACGTCCTCTTTTCACCGGACATGTCCTCTTTTGCGGGGCTGTCGGGCGGTGTTTCTTAAATGCCTCAAATGTCCGGCATTTTGAGTATTGTTTACACAACGTGCAGTGCGCTACTTAATTTGTTCGTGTGGAAACTCGTTCGGCACACCTCCGCACCCAAACAAAACCCCCGTACCGAAACGGTTCGATACAAATACACGTACCGTTACACCCCTATTATTTTGATTATTGTTTCTCAGCTGTTTGTAAATGTCGCAGTTTATAAATAAAAGTAAAAAAAAAAAAAAAAACCTAGCCTGTGCGCATGCGCATTGCATAGATCCAACGAATCGATGACTAAATTAATCGCCAACTATTTTTATAATCGATTTTAATCGATTGAATCGATTAGTTGTTGCAGCCCTAGCCGACATAGTTTCCGCACGGCCCCTGCAATAAAGTGCACATGAGGGCGGTGGTGTGTGGGTGCCGTGATCTTTGTGGAGAGATTAAAAAATATATATATTAATGCATGCATGTTAAAAATGCATGTCCAATATTGATGATGTGCATTTATCAGAAAAAAAGAATGCCGGTTATGGTAAGTAAAACAATAATTAAAATATTTTTCCTAAAATCTGCATCGAAGCTAAAAAAATTGTTTAATCCCATTACTCAATTAATCATGCAAAATAATCGATAGATTATTCGATTACTACAACAATCAATAGCTGCAGCCTTAGTCACTATAGTATAGAAGAGGCAAACAGAACAATTTTAGGGCATTTTCATTGGCAGGTTTCCTTCTCTATTAGTTCAAATGCAAACGTCAAAGAGAGCATTTTTTTAAACTCTTGTACGTATAAGCATTTTGGCATATTCTCTAAATCTTTGAAAGGATTTCTGATCGCATAGAATTACCACGGTCAACGTTTGTATCAGGGATATCCAACTCACAGCACTGCTACTTTAAGCTATTTTAGGTATATTTACTTATGAAGAATATCTTCAGTTAAACAATTGTCTTTATACTATTCTGTGGTAACTTGTCTATAAATGTAGGCTTTAAAAAATATATAAAAAAACTAAGATTTTAAGCAAACATTCTACTAATTGGAGACCCCTGGCTGATAGTGTTTAATGCAAATATGTGTTTGTTTGGTTTTTTTGTTTTTGTACAGTCATGCCTCGCTACAACAGGATTCGAAGTTTGCGGCTTTACTCTATCGCAGATTTCTTCTTAAAGTATGTTCTATATATTTTTGGCCTAAATTAAGGAATGTCAAGCATACAAATGGATAAACAAACTAAAAATATAAATACCAAATTAGTATTGACAACTAAATGAGACTAAACCAATCAGGGTGTGCTGCTTACTTTCGTGGACACTAATTGTCTCAGTCTCAGGCAGCATTACTATATTGCACAAGTGTGACACTCAAGGCCCAAGGGGGCCAGATTTGGCCTGCCACATCGTTTTATGTGGCCTGCCACATCGTTTTAGGTGGCCTGTCACATCGTTTTAGGTGGCCTGTCACATCGTTTTTTTATGTGACCTGCCATGTTTTATGTGGTCTGCGAAAAAGGCGGAAAATAATGTTTTTCAATAAACTTCAGTACTTCATTCTTCTTACTAAAATTCAGGGGTGCCTAAACTTTTTCCACCGGGGGCCGCATACTGAGAAATGAAATAACGTGGGGGGGCCATTTTGATGCACAAATGCTAACACCAACTCAGTGTAGATCATTATATGCTAAAATCCATTGTGACGGTGTGGCGCAGTTGGGAGAGTGGCTGTGCCAGCAACCTGAGGGTTCCTGGTTCAATCCCCACCTTCTACCAACCTCGTCACGTCCGTTGTGTCCTTGAGCAAGACACTTCACCTTTGCCCCTGATGGGTCGTGGTTAGCGCCTTGCATGGCAACTCCCACCATCAGTGTGTGAATGTATGTGTGAATGGGTGAATGTGAAAATAGTGTCAAACCGCTTTGAGTACCTTGAAGGTAGAACCCATTTACCATTTGAAAACAACATTATCTTTGCTTTTGTGTTATAGGAGACACAGCAAATACCGGTAGTTGTTAGTGTTACATGTAGATATAAAATGTACCTCAGTAATAATGAATTAATTTCATCTTTAGAATATGTCGAGGGCCAATAAAAAAACAAGCTGCAGCCCAAAAAAGGCCCCCCGACTGCACTTTACTAGTTGTATTCGCTCTTTCAATTTTGACAGAAGAATTGCATTTGCTGCATGCTATTGCATGTCTTTTAACATTAATATTAACTGATCATGCAGCAATCAAATTAAAATATGTTCCAAACATGTTTTGTTATCCATCAATTAAAAATATAATCAAACGCATAGGCATATCATGAGGTGATTATACATGAATATTCATAAATATTTTTTGTTACAAGCCACCTATTGAGGGCAGCCACATGTGGCTCTGATTGAAAACAAAGTTTGACACCCCTTCTATATATTGGAGTGCAAAGGTGACTATTTCATTTCTAAAGGGCTTTCATTATGTTAAAATCGTACCTACAAAGTGGTAAAAAGTTTTTTTTATGCTCAAGCTATGAACAAATTAGATTTATGATTAATGATTCCTACTTTGCGGAAAGGCCTGGAACCATTTAACGGCAACCCAGGGTTTCCTGTGTAGCAGACCTGGGCATTCAGCGGCCCGCGGGCCACATCCGGCCCTTTGTGCGTTCCTGTCCGGACCGCGAGTGAAGCCAATCATAAAGAACAAAATACATTTTAAAAAGTATCTATGTCTAGTGTGCAATACAACGGTGCTGCTTTTGTTTTGAAAAGCGTTATTTGCATTACTTCCGTGTGGACGTATGCGCGTGTGTGATTGCGAGTGAATGTGAACAGCGGCAAACACAAATTACAAAATAAAAATAAAAACATCTATGTTGTGCGTGCAATACAACTGTGCTGCTTTTATTTTGAAAAGTGTTATTTATGGGCGTATGTCCGAGTGTGACCTGTGAGTGAAGGTGCACAGCGACAAGTGATAACCGGTTACCACCGAGATGTCAGTTTACGCTAAAAAAGAAAAGTTGATGACGAATGCCGTTTTTTCAACAAGATATGGACTGCCAAGTATTTCTTTACAGAGATGAAAGGTAAAGCCGTGTGCTTAATTGGTGGTACACAGGTTGTGTTTAAAGAATATAATTTGAATCGGCACTACACGACGAAGCACGAGGAAAAATTTGCCAAATTTCACACCCCCAGATTTGCAGCCGTCAGGACAAGTTTCGTAATTTCTCACAAAATCGCCAGAAAAAGGAAGGCGTTTCCTGATGGAAAGTTTATTAAGGAGTGCTTATTGGACTCTGTTGCGCTGATATGCCCGGAGAAGAGGGGCGCATTTGAGAACGTGTCACTCTCCCGACGCACTGTAACGAGGCGGGTTGAGACCATCGCTGGAAACTTGGAGCTTCAGCTGAAGAACAGAACGGCCGACTTTGACTGTTTTTCGCTGGCTTTGGATGAGAGCTGCGATGTACGTGACACCGCCCAGCTGCTCATCTTCTTACGTGGGATAACTGCAGACTTTCAAATCACGGAGGAGCTGGCAGCCATGCAGTCAATTAAAAAGACAACCACAGGTAATGACTTGTTCACATAGGTAAATGCGTGTTTGGACATGTTAGGACTGAAATGGGACAAGCTGGCAGGTGTGACAACAGATGGTTGTCCAAATCTGACGGGGAAAAATGTTGGACTTTTAAAGAGGATGCAGGATAAAGTGACATAAATTGACATTTTTGCATTGTATTATACATCAGGAAATGTTCTGTAAGACAGTGTTAAAAATAAAACCATCAAAAGCAATCTGCTTTTGTATAAAGTTAAGTTAGGTTAAATTAAATTATTATTATTATTATTATTATTATTATTTATCTTACGGTATATCAAAAATAGTTTGAGCAAAATGTAATTGAAATATTGTCGGTGTGGCCCTCCAGCAGTGCTCGGGTTGCTCATGTGGCCCCCGGTAAAAATGAATTGCCCACCCCTGCTGTATAGTAACACATTTGCTTAAAAATGCGCAATTGTGTGTAACATATTTACAAGCTTCTGGTTCCACACATAAAACAGAAATTAAAAGAATGAAAAAAAAAATTAAATAAAATGAGAGTCTGACTTAAAAGTCTGAGAGTCATTGGCGAGTCCAATCAATGTTTCTTTTATTTGTGTATTCACTCATTAGGAGCATCCATACTGTTTTTGTGTGATCACTAACCTGCGCGGGTAATTCTGGATGAAATACGACGGCATCATCCTGACGGTGAACTAAAAAAAGGCTGCAGAATTAAACATCATGTGATCACAGACCAATTATAGACACAGACATATGCCCCCAGACACATTTCAACACACCTAACGGCAATTTTAGGAGAACTGAGCAGTGAGGCAACATGACATGCAGAGCTTCAACTAAATAAGTAAAATGTGGACCTTGTCTACTTAGATAACTGCTGCTGCTCTTGTCCTATAATCCACTTGTGTATCACCCATACTGCATTAAGATCTACCTATTCTGCAGTGGACATTTGTTTTTGGTCAGTTTCTTTTGTCAGAGTTTAAAATTTCCGGATAAAATAGCCGTGTTATGCAGAACACAAATGTCCACTGCAGAGGACACTGGTTCTGAGGGGTATACACACAAAGCGCTGCAGGTGTAATGAGGATTGTCATGAGGTCAAACACACGTGTACCGAGCTTCGAGTGTCACGCTCTCAACAGTACTTTGTGTTGCTCTCAAGAAGAAGCATGAAGTTAGTTACGTACTACTTGAATGAACGGCGTGATGTAATACAGCTTTTTGATGCTATAAGGTATATCTGTGTACAAAGATATCGTAGAGCTGTACAGTGCTGCGTGTCTTTACAGCTGTGGGGACATTATTGTGCCTGGCTAACTCAAAAAGAGAGAAGAATACAGCAAATGTGTCAGCATTTGGTCATATCACCCCACCTCATGTGGACATCCCTCCATCTTAGTCACGTGTCCTTCATACCCACATTCCTCTATCTGTCCCCTCCCCACCCCTCACGCCGTGCTTGCCACTGAGTCCGTAACCCGAATGAAAGCCAATGTTATACACCCTTCGATCGCTCACTTTGTCGCCAGCTCAAATTAACCTCCCATGTCAAAACGCATCACTCCATAAGGCGATGATGTCCTTTCTTTGTTGCGCTTTCCGCCATCTTGGTGGTTTTTTTTTTTCTTGGTTTGGGTTTTTACAGTCAAAAGATGCATTTGTGCCCCTCGCAGCTCCCAAGAACCCAACCCGTGCACATCGCAGCAAAACGTCACAAGTTAGGGTCTCAGGGAATGAGAGAGGTACAGATTGTTGTCTGGTGGCATTGGCTGTTTGCGACATACTCAAAGATCATCGCGTTGACCATGACTACGAATGGTATGGCTGAGACTAAAGCAGACAATTGCACTCTCCTCTTTCCTTACATGATCTCAGTATGTTCGGACGCATAACTTTTGTTCAGTAGCTCCATAGCCTTGAGTTCAATGCGGACAAAAACATACTGCTGAATGGCCATACACACCCAGTAAGGTATCTCTCATCACATGACATTCATAAGAAAAGCTCTGCCTCTGCACATCCCGGCCTCATTGTCGCCGCAACATTTGCTCTAGAGAAGCATGTCATGGTAATCAATGGTACTACACAAGCATGCGTGCTGGCCATGTGACAAGCACAGATTAAAACGTGATGCCGTGACAAAAACCCAGGCAAAGTTCCTTTTTTAAAAAAAAAGCATCTCGTGCAAGGCTTGAGCCTGCACCTGTCAATCATGCAGCTCTGACTTTCTAAAGGGGAAAGCTCATTCATATGGCGAACAGAATAAGCTCACAGAGGAGGCAGAATGGGAGGCTTGGAGAGTGATGAGGAGTGAGGAAGGAGAGGAGACGACTCACCCGGCTGACTGCCGTCTCGATGGCTGCCGCAGTCGTGTCCGTGTGTCTCTCCTGCTGGTCAACCCTACTGGAGCAAAGGATGCAGCCCGACAAAATGACAGGAAAGCCATCTCTGCGACAAAAAGAGGCAAGAGAAAGATATTTTAGCACAGCTTGCTTGGGCTTTGTTGAAACGGATGAGAGTAGCACATGAGGCTGCTATAGCAGATTGCTGCTGTCTAGCCGTCTGCTGCTCAGACATGCAGGGGGACTGTACCATGTGCAGTCAGAGACAGACACGGGAAAGATTTACAAAAGAGGTGCACAAGAAATATTGTCAGAATCAATATAGAAACCAAGACATCCCAGTTTAGAAACTAAGGACGAAAGATGATGTTGGAAGATAAAAAGCAGCAACAATAACATTAACAATCAGAATTATAATAAAACGCAACATTTAATGCTTTGCAGATAGCGACGGCAGAAAGATGAGAACAAAGAGCAAATCGATGAGTGCATGCTGCTGTTGCAAATGAATGACAACTAATGAACGTAAGCAGAGACCAATGATGCAGCATGCAAGAAGAGAACATTGAGAAAAAAGGAACATTCTACAGTTGTAAAAGGATGCATGCATTAAACAGACTTCACGTGAGGCCACATTTTTTCAAATGCTGCTTTTTCAACAAAGGGTAGTTCCCATTATCATCAGATTCTTACCGATTATGAAAAAAGACCCACACACACTGAGTGGTGAATAATAGCAGAAAAATGTCTAACGCCTGTTGCTGCCTGCTGCTCCCCTCCTTTCCTCGACGCATGTGACACTACTACACTGTTTCTTCCCTCGACGAAATGTCTCACACTTTCTTTCTGTCATCGCTTCCGTCTTGCCATATCACACCTCTGTGGTCTGTTCCCCTCCCCTTGCCTTCATACACTGCAAGCTCAGGTCCCCGGGGCAGAGAAACTATGGAGCCTCTACTCGCCATTCTGCCTGCTACAAGGAGCGTCGATACAGTCAAAGCAGAGCGGGGAAGAAGAAATAAATATCTTTTCATCTCCTTTCAAACAGCTGAAATCACTCAAAGGGCCTAATGTATGCAGCAAAAGAGCGAAAAAGAGGGAGGGAGAAAGTGAAAGGGAGAACAAGAGCATACAGAAGTAGCACAGGAGACAAAAGAAAGAAATCAGGTTTGTCTTACGATCCTTCTTTTCAAGCTTCTTTTTTCATTTAAGAAAAGAAAAAAAAGTCCTTCCCCAGTCGGCAAGTCCAGTATTCTGTTCCTGTCTCTCGCTCCCTCTGTGTAAGTGTGTGTGTGTGTGTGTGTGTGTGTGTGTGTGTGTGTGTGTGTGTGTGTGTGTGTGTGTGTGTGTGTGTGTGTGTGTGAGTGAGTGAGTGCCTATTACAGCATGTGTGGAGAAAAAAAGGGAGGGGAACATGACGGGGTACAGAGGGAACAGGAGAAGAAAGGATGGTGCAAAAGAGAAGAAAACCTACAAGTTCAAAACACGTTAGAGGGAACATAAATATCAGGAAGTCTGACGCGCCAGACCTAAACTGTAGCTGTATTAAACGTTGTAAATCAAGCTGCGAGGGTTTGTGAAACGGAACAGGAGACAAGATGGTAGGAGAGCGGGACAAATAGGGAGAAAAGGGAATTACAGCAACAGGGTTTCTCTGACGGACCACATATGAGGCTGGGATCAGTGACAGCACAAATATGGCGTGTGTGCTTCTGCACGCAAACACTCTTTGCGACTACACCTTTAAATATGTTTCTAATGTATTAATACAGAAATACATACAGTATATTTAAAATAGAATGTAATGCAATAAATGGAATTTCAATTTCTGACACATTTTGTCAGACACAAAGAGCTAACATTAAAACATGTTTAAAAATGTTCACTTAGATTCCACAATGGTAAATCAGTGTGTGTGTGCCGTCGGTAAATATTCCCTATGACTGTAAGTTGCTGCTTGCTCGCTCGCACTGCAAACAACTGCCCCTTACAGTAGGCCCCCATTTCTTCTGGCCAAAAAGACCCAGCAACCCCCACCAAACCACTCCCTCCCACCCCACCTTCATCGAACCCGGTGGCCTTGAGACAGAGAGCGAAGAGTTTAAGTGGAAACAGTCTTTCATCATCGTACCACTCCCTGGACTGCACATCTGCACACAGCAGCCCACCACACTACAGCACATCCATATCACAGTGCAACACCCAGGGGCTCCTTTTATCATCTACATTACTTCAGATACAAATTAAAAAGAAAACGTTTATTTTATGATAGAAAATAAACATTTCAGTTATTTACTTAATGGTGTGCATAGGAAAAGTAACACAATTCACGAAAAGAAAAAAAATGCCAATCATCTAAAATATGTTAATAGAAGTTTCAATCACAATTTATTTGTATAGCCCTCAATCACAAGTGCCTGAAAGGACTTCAAAAACCACAATGGCATGATCTGAACACAGTAAGGTAAAATAACTATATAAAACATAAATTCAGTGCAAATTCACAAGAGAAGTTCAGGATTCTGTGGTTCTGTGAAAAGTTATTATTGGCTCTTTAGATCCCAGCAGTGCTTTTACCACATGGCTGCACAGAGAAAATACATCATATTGGTTAAGTGAAACTGACCATTGCACATAATTGGCCGCCAAGACACAGTTCTTTCCCCTGCGGTTGCATGGTGGTTCCCCTCAGTTGCGTCTCTTTCATTAGGCTGGTCCATAGAACTTGCTGCTACAGCGTGTTGGTGCTATGTCCAGATTGCCACATTTTTGTTCACTTTATTAACCGCTGTAACATTTGAATACAAAAAGCACCTGATTTAAAGAGTGGGGCTGCTTTTGTGTTACAAAAAACGGTGCTCGTTAGAAGGATCCAAATAAAGAGAGGTGGTTCCTCAGGGAAAGCTAGAAGGCTGTACAGTTATCTCCTGTGGTGTCACTCTGAACTATACAACCTACTACCTCAGCCTGCGGACCACTGGAAGAAAAAGCTGCAGGGATCCTTTCCTTAAAACAATCCTTAAAAGGTAAATATTATAATATGTACATTTATAGCTAAAATGATTTAATGTCATTGGATAAATTATCTGATTATCGTTAAACCAATTACAAGCACTGCTGTGGCACATTGACCCAGTACCTATTTAACTGTGGGACGCTCAACTTTTAAGATCAAAATGTTAACAACAATGGCAAACACAGCTTCGTGTTGAAAATGAAATTTCCTACAGATGATCCACATGATTTTAGCGGCAGGTGTTGCTTCTGCCAAGGAGACACATACCTGTAGATACGAGCTTGTGCAGACTGTCACCACAAGTTCGGATCTACGGGTTTGTGGCAGCTGGCATTATCACTTCAGGAGCAAACACGGGGGAAAACATCATATTGCCTTGAACCAATAAACCCTATTAACATATTGCTCATATCACTCACTAGAGTCTATTTTCTGTTGTTGGTCTCAAATGGCGTCATGCAGAAACAAAAATACAATGCTAAACAAAAACAGGCTGGCTGAGCTCATACAAATCAGATGTTTTTCTAATAATAAATCGCGATACACTAAAGCTCATGACTGCTTTGTTTAAAATGTGATTTTTATTGTTTGTGGTCAGCGATAGCTTCTAAAAGGAAATATAATTCTAAATGTAGCCATAAATGCAGTGAAAGAAATGAGAAATTCCAATCATAATCATGTGAAAATGTGAAATACATTAATCAAGTTGAATAAAGAAGTATTGTTTAAATGACATTGAGTTTTTGACGAGCATCGATATTTTAAAATGATTCAAATTTCTTAATGTGGGCTGTTACGAAAAAACATACATTAATAAAAATGTAATAAAAAAAATCTAATTAAAAAGTATTATATTGGTGTAAAAAACATTCTCATTCTGGGAATAAAATAAAATTAACTAGTATCAAATAGAGCAAAATAGACAAATTATGTGCATTAGTACAGTTTTTCTAGCCTTTAATATATCGTCTAAAATTTAAAGTAATAACAAAATATCATAGCCTCTGTGCCGTCCAGTCTGCACAGTGGAAAGTATTCCAAATGGCCAACATACCAACAGGGCACAGGCTGGACACAGACGATCAAACATCCTCTGGTGTCAGATGGACTCCCGCTTCGAGATCCAGTGCAGGCCAGCGCTTCGATGTAAATCTACAAACCTGTGAAACAAACACAAAACACTACAAATTGAATGTAAGACTATAAAGAGGAGAGACTAACATTAACAGGTAAGAAATCAGCGCGCCCACGTTGTCGAAACTTTTAAACACGCGTAAGCTTAAAGAGAAAAATAACTAAAAAAATAATTTACTAGCAGTTCAGTAAATAAAAAGACAAATAATAACCACAAGTAGATGAAAACATCCTCTCGTTTTGCCTCGTTACGCCCTCCTAACCAGCTGTTCAGTCCTTATTTTCCAGGCTTCAAAATCCTTAAATCGTTTAAAAAAAATGTACGGCAAGAGAGAAATGGCAAAAGGTTGTAAGCAGTAAGATGTGGATGAGGAGGAGTCGCAGTGCTGGCCACAGAGAAAGTGGAATTTGTGACTAGGCAAAGGGTGGTGTTTTTTTTTTTTTTTTTTTTTTGGTGCCTCATTTTGCATGGCTCTTTTGGATCCCAGCAGGATTCTTGGCTGCAGCTCCGTCTCTCCTTAGTGAAGCAAAAATTGGACATATTCCTTTGTGTTTAGGAGTAAATCTACTCAATTTGAGAGCTAAGGCACAGCAAGTGTGAAAGTGAACTGCATATGAGAGGAACAAAGCAGGAGCAAGAAAACTGAAGAAAAAAAAAAGAATAAATAAAGTGGAAGACGCTTCCCCCCTCCACCTCTACTAACATATTATCTCTAAAACGCGAGCTGCGAAATATGCGTCCTCTACTACTACAAATACGTAGTCAAAGCCTTTCCAAATCTACACCACGTAGTGAGAGAAGGAGAGGCAGGCACTTTTTCCTCGCTCCAAAATGGCTGAGGGCCGGGCGAAAAGCAGCTCTGAGCATATGAGAGCAAAAGCGCTTCTTGCCGTCCCGCTTCAGGGAGGGCTGGGCAATTCAGCGAGCATCTCTCCCAGGTTTCCCTCTACTCATTCAAATTCTTTGTCCCCTACTTAGACCAGACCCAGGGTGTACACAGCTGGGTCGCCAACCCATAAGAACCAGTGTTAAGCTGTGCAACAAGGACTGATAAATTAATATTTGTACCACATGACAACAATGTTTTATAGTCTAATGTATGGTGAATCAAAAGTCTATTCATTATACTGTGGATGTAAAAATTAAGGAAAATGTAGTTTATGATGTAATAAACTCAGAGCTACAGTGCACACAATAGTCACAAATACAGAATTCCCTCATAAATTGTTTCTAGGGCACTGTTGAAAAAATATTTATTAAATCAGTGAGCAAAAATAACCACTAATTCACATGGAATATGTCAGAAAGCATTTTAGGCAAACCTGATTTAATGCAAAACGTTGTGGAATGACTACAGTGTATATAATATTGTCTTTGTTAGTTTTTGTGTTTTTAATTCATTATCCTGAACAGCCCTTTGGTATATTGGTTATTTTTTAAAGTGCTCTCCAAATTAAGTACAATTATCTTCATGTCTGATGACTTATTATCATGCTTTTCTGTCTTCTGTGGACTGGTCAGATTTCTCCCCTGTGGGGTCACCTATATAGGCCAAATCAGCTTTGTAAATGTTAAGAAAGGAAGAATTGCACAGAATATTAAGCCTCTCACATACTAGTTTAGCCACAGCATGACAATTGGCTGCTGTCTGTTCTGTGGTCACCACTTGAATCTAAATGAACAGATTTGACTTTCAGGATATTGCCAAAAAACCCAGTCACAGTGCCGACATGGACAAGGGCCTCTCCAAAACAGAAGGTTAAAGAAAACAGAGCCATTGACGTGGGCATAACCCCAATCCTTAAAGCCACTCTCAGAGCCTGGGAAAGAGGCAACAAGAACAACGGTTAAACAAAAGACTACATTTTAGATAAAGCAACATAACAAGAAGGCAAAGTCTGAATTCAAATCAAATACGCGTAAGACAGCTGAGCCACAAACAGTGCAGTAAAGTTGTATGCGTTTTAAACTGACTACCTGCACAGTGTGTATCTGAACTTCATTCAACAAAAGACATCCTTTTAACGTGCAATCTGAAATCACAGGGGTCTCTTCCAAATCTATTTTATCTGAAACAACCCTCCACTTTTTCTGTTTATACTACTGCATTTCTGCTTTAAATTTGCAGCAAAGTATTTTGAGAGCCATGTTTGATAAAGTGAGGCTTGTCAAAAACATTTGAGAGCAACATAACTGACAGCAATAAAATATTGGGCAAAGAGTGAAGCTTTAAAAATGTGCATAGTCCTCAAGGAATGTGAATTGGGTTACATTCTAAGGATTGGCCTTTATTGATAAAGCAAGGAATTTGAAAGTACTACCAGATGCTGTAACTATAAAGTTGTTGTTAATAACTGGTCTTAAAACGTTGTTGAGAGCTGTCAATTTGGCACATTTAGGAGTACTGATGCACAAGTGTGTCTGTTTAGTGCAGTGGTGTCCAAACTATGGCCTGTTGGTTAAATGCGGCCTGCCAGCGTCTTCAATCTGGCCCACGAAACATCACAAGTTTAATAAGGAGTTTGGCCCGCAACATTTTCTGGGTTACACTTGCTGCCATCTTGTGGATGACGGTTGTAAATTTGGTAAAGGTTTTACTCTGAAACGTTATAGCATCAATCTCTATGACCCAATCCAAACAAGCTTTCCCGCTCATGGTGCAAATAAACTATATCCAACACAGAAAGTCAACATACATGGTCTCACATAACACACACAACCTGGCCACTGAACTTTGTGAACATTATAATAAAATATCTCAGCAGTAGGAATGTATATCATTAGAATTTTATCGATATCAATACACACATCAATATTACTTATCGATACCGGTATTCATCTGTACTTTTATCGGCCCTATATTTATGACATTTATGTGCATAGCACAGACCTTTTACATGGAATATTATATCAATTATATAATATGAGTTAATCAAATCAATCAGTATTTTAGGTGGTGTGCATTTTGTAACAATAGGAATTGTTATTTGTGGTAAAGTTGTACACAGACGTATTTGAGTGAGAGACAATGTATGTCTGTGTCGTGTGTGTATTATATAAATAAAAAGACCCAATGATTATTAACATTTTTGACTTTTTAAGGTGAATTAAGGTGGATTACCCGATCGTTTGGATGAGAGGTTCACTTCAAACTGACACTAACTCTTCTTGGCGTGCGTGACTTTGAGGGACGAGAAGGAAATATTATGTTACAAACTATAGTGTGGTGTTGCTTCCTTATTTGTGATTATACCAAGCTGATTATCAAGTCCTTCCTTTGACTTTTTTTATGCGTAGCACCTGAAGTGAATGTGATAGCCTTTCATAGTTAAGACAATTAGCTGGATAAAAAAAAATACTGATAGCCGTATCATTAGTCCAGAATCATAAGGATCTTCCTGGACCGACCCAATTAGGAACCGGTACCAAAAAATACCTGTGCACTGTATGCATTACTACAAAGCAGTATACACAATTTAAACTTACACCCATGTAAATCCAAGCATAATGGGTAATATGCAAACACTCTATACACTTGACATGTTGGAAACCTTTTAGCTGGTTCACATTTCTGATTGATTACACAACTTTAAGGAGGTTGTCACGAAAGTAAACAAGGTAGGAGTCAACAGTTAGTTATGTGTTGTTGTTAGTCTCTTAGCTATAGTTTGCTTAAATCAATGCAAACTGAAATGTCTCTAATAATCCATCCATCCATCCATTTGCTACCGCTTGTCCCTTTCGGGGCAGCGGGGTCTCAGCTGCATTTTTACTGATAATATTGTAAATCATACATTCTTTATTTGGGTACAATTCATTGTTGCTACGTCACAATCAATGCTCTGCTGAGTGGAGAAAAAAGTGTTGTTTGTGTGTGCATATCTATGTATGTGTGGCTTTGAGTGTGTGCATTCTGATGAGTATGTAATGACGATTACCTTGGAAAAACCGGGCTTTATTGCAGGTTGTACTGTATCTTTATATATTTGGTGAACTTTCCTCTTCAATTTGGTATGAAATTAATATGCAGACTTAAATCATTGCGGTCGGCGATGACGTGTAAAAACATAGGCATTCGATCTACATGAGAGCACACAGAGTTGAAATAAATAATAATAAAAAACTGTGGTTTTGCCTTAAAATTGCCACTACAACTGAAGTTAGTGTAGTGATTTCGATATCAAATTTATTTAGATGCTTTATCTAATTACATTACATACATATTTAATGTCTATCACTACACTAACTTCAGAACTATATAAATACATATTGTTTATACATTGTATATATATATATATATATATATATATATATATATTTTTTTTTTTTTTTAATTATATTATATATGTAAATATTATTATATTATGTATGTTTACTGATATATTTATAGGCTATTCTTCACATTAAATCAACCGCACTCACACGATCATTCAGTCAGACATTTAGCTTGTTATGGACCTCATCATGGAGAACACACAACAGAATGCATACGACGCAGCCCCAAAGCCGAAGGCAATCGACCCGGCAATCGGAAAAGGAAACAGTCACCGCACGAATCAGAAATCCAACACCACTATTGTGCCCTAAAAGGCAGGAAAAGGATAAGGACAAAGACCAATTCTTTGGGACGGCGACTGTATGCTGTGTTACAGGTCTTTTGACACATTTGTGAATAAACACAAACATCTTTGTAAACATTTCATATTTCAATGTATTCATCTGCGGCCTATAGACTTGTACGACCAATATGTACAATATAAAAAAACATTAGGTGGTCGTTGGTGGGGGTCTATAGCGCGGACATTACAGTAATCGTGTTTATTTCCTGGATTTCTATAGCAATCCCAAAGTAAGTTTTGACTGTATGACAGATGGTTAGAAAGTCCATAATAACTTGTCTTTTGATTCTTCTTTTCATCTTAACTGTAGTTATTTTTCTCATACAGTAAAATAACTAAACTTGACAATAACTCGGCAAAGAAATCAGAAATTTAGGCTAAAATATAAACTTATCTTACATGGTCCTCTCCTCTTTGCTTTTGGGTTAACAACATTCGTTATAAGACTATTCTAGTATTTTTGGGAAAAATTACCAGCTGAGTTTATTGCCTCCCAGGGGGGCAGGCACTAAAAGTGGCTGAGTCCAATTATTTGGATATAGCAGTTAAAACAAAAAGGAGATAAACGCCCACGGTCCAGCCTGTCATTGTTTGGTGCTGCATGCACAATTGAGTGAAACTGGTAAAACTACTTAAACAGACATCAATAGCGCTGCTGCAGGGGGAATGATTGGTTGTGGGTGATAGTTGTCAAAAATACTGTACATGTTAAACGGTTTTGAGGATTCATTGAGTATGGACTGGGTTAATGGAACTATGATATCCTACGTCTCAATCTGATTGAGAATCATACGTGGTAATGGAGGGCGGTGTGGCTTGGTTAGTAGAGCGGCTGTGCCAGCAACTTAAGAATTCTAGGTTTGATTCCCGCTTTCCCAGTGCCACCCACACTGGTTTAAATATAGCTTAAAAATTTAGATAATGTGTTTCGCTATGTAATGTGCTTTGAGTGTCTAGAGGAAAAAGTGCTATATAAATATTACTCACTTCACTATTAACTATATAAAGCAGGTTGTAGTGCTTTGGAAAATTGTCAATGCATTCGTAGCCTGTCAAGTAGGAATGGGTACCAGATTCGGTACTTTTGTAATTCATACTAACCGAATTCCGTGGTAACCACCGCGTAGCAATTCAAAACATGAGAAATCACACAAGCAGCAGTCAGAGCGGACTTAACCAAACTGCTTTTAGAAAATGTTGCAATTTTAAATGCCAACAAAGCAAACATTATGCCTGATAGAAAACGCTCATAAATAAAGTAAGTCTTCTCTTTTCCAAAATGCGCTAGCTTGATGCTAATTTACTTTGGCTTTGCCAAATACATGCAACTGATAAGCATTAGCGATTTCCCATGGCAATTTTAACACCTCCAAATTTGGTAATGAAAGCTACAAAAAAGATGCCCATTATAATGAAACAGCTTGTGTGTAATAAGTACACTACTTAGGACCTGATTTACTTAAGGTTTGCATGTACTATAACACGTGCAAACTTGATAGTAGGGCTGGGCGATATGGTCCAAAACTAATATTCTAGTATTTTTTAGGCTGAATGCCAATATACGATATATAGGATAGGATAGGTTAGACTTTTATTTATTCCACAATGGGGAAATTACATTGTTGCCTTGCAGGTTTTTACATACAGTAACAGAAGTAAAGTGCAATGAAAAACAAATATAGTAATAAATATTACATATTGCTCACTAATATGTATAGATATACCGGTACCTTAAACTAAACATGCAAAGTGCTTAAGGTTGCCTAAGTTTTTGTTGTAAGTAGTAAGTATGTAGTATTCTTATAAAGTAATTGGTTAGCCGGTATTATGTGAAATCATTTTTTGCACATTGTATTCATTAACGTTAGGTTTATAGCCTCACGATTATGCACAGTGATAGATGGAGCTTCTACTCTCTCACTGCTCACTGCTGTTCAGTTTAAAACTTTTTTTTAGCCACCCAGCACTAGGTTCGTCCGCACGGGCTATTGGGAGAGGTACTTTCACACTGAGGAGCAGCTAAACATTTGACACACCAAGTGAGCAGCAGAGAAGAGCTATCGCTAGCTGCTGTGCTAAGTGGCTAAGTGGATTGTATCTGTTAAGTGAGAAGAATAGGGCCATTTTGCATATCTGTCTTAATTAATATGCAAAAAATATGCTGAACATCAAAACGTCCACAATACTGGGAGGAGAAAATGCTAATAGAATTATTTAGCATAAGCAATATGATTTATCAAGACTCATCACTGTTTTGCAAGCCTTATTTAGCGTTTTATTTAGCACGTGTCAGAAGCACATGCAAACTGACCGTTACAGCTGCAGGATCAGTGCTCGCTCTGCACAGAAAGACGATGGACAGATGAGAATCCTCCTTTCTACACGTGTGTCAACATTTTGGACGGTCAAAAATAAAAATAAATATTTGACATATCTACTATTCAGCAATTTCCTTTTATAATCTTATTGCTGCTGGATGACTTATGGAACTGTTTAAATATAGTTCAATTTATACGTTTTGGTGTCTGCTGGCGTTTTGTTTTTATATAGGAAATATATTACTATAAATGATGTCCTACATAAAAGGACGTCTTTCATTGTGCATTTTCTTGCGTTTGAGTCATTCCAGACGCACAAACTCGCTGGTGATGCGATCTACAGCCTCGCGCCCAGAATTAAGTGTCAGTGTGCATTTGTGTGTGTTGTCCAGATTGCGATTCAGAAAAGGTGTTACGGATTAGAGATGTGTGCTGCTGGTTAAACACATTGCACATAGGTAGGAGCATGATAACATGAATGTTCAGAAAATGAAAACCAGGAGGGTGTGCCTGAGGAAGGATGGTTTCGACCTATCGTAACGAGAAAAACAACTGTTTTGATGCAAATGAATAATCCTACTGTCAAAACCAACGAACGTCGTTGAAGTGTAATTTCCCTTCGTTAGCATTGAGGTATTGTGTGGCAGAACGATTGGTGTTGATCGACTACTACCAGTCCAAAATAGTCGGAATCCTGTGCTTAAGTATTCCACTAATTTGTAAACAAATGGCACAAATGGCATACTGGTCACCTTCTGTGACCAGAATGTTTCTAACTCCTGTTATATGTTGGAGGGAAAATTGCAGAGTCTTTAAGGAATAGTTGAAAGGACAGTGTTGTATGTGGGAGAAAGGGGGTGTCGCAGACCACCTCCTCTGTTCAGGGATGGTTTTTCAATCTTGACATAGATGGCTTCCCTCACTGCTCTTTCATACCATCCGTCCTCCCTTGTCCAGAATCTGTACATTTTTGTTCTCAAAGGAGTGCTGTTTTTTCCTGAGGTGCAGGTAGACAGCAGAGTCTTGGCCTGAAGAGTTTTCCCGTCTATGTTGTGCCATGCGTCGGCTTAGAGGTTGTTTTGTTTCCCCAATATATGAATCAGTGCATTCATCATTACAATGGATAGCATACACAAGATTGTTTTTGTGGGTGTGGGGTGGCCGGTCTTCAGTATGCACTAATCTCTGTCTCAGGGTGTTGCCTGGTTTGAAGTGTACTGGGATGTTGTGTTGGTTAAAAGTTCTTCTGAGTTTCTCAGATACACCTGATACATATGGAATGACAACATGTCTGCGTCTGTCACATTTTTCCTCTTCATCCACTATGTTCTTGTTATTTCTGGAACTGGATGCACATTTCACAAACAACCAGTTGGGGTAACCAAAGCTTTTGAGTGCTTCCCTCAAATGCCTATGATTTTTATCTTTGGCCTGTGGGCTGGTAAGAACATTATCAGCTCTGTGTTGTAGGGTTCTGATAACGACCAGTTTGTGTTCCAGTGGGTGGTGTTAGTCAAAAAGTAGGTATTAATCGGTAATTGTGGGTTTTTGGTAAACCCCGACATGGAAGCCCTGGTTTTCGTTTAGTAGATCCACAGCGATTGTTCTGACACAATACCTAAATGCTAACAAGGGGAAATTACACTTTAACAACTGTTGTTGGCTTTGACAGTAGGATTGCTCATTTGCATCAAAACAGTTGTTTTTCTCACCATGATAGGGCGAAACCATCCTTGCCCAGGCACATCTTCCTGGTTTTGGAATATAAACATTTGGGGTTTTGGCACCAGCCGCTAGACTAGATCTGACTAATCTAATTCCAGGAGCATGAACTGATGAAGCCTATTCGGATGAGAGGCGAAATGTCTTCCAAGTCAAACCAAACAGTCCAGTTGCGTTCACTTCGTTTCACCTACTATATAATACTTGCAAATGAGACTCAGAAATGTTATAAGAAAACAATATGTAACAACAGGAAAGCACAGTTATCATAATCAGCTTATTTTTAGATGTTTCATAAAAAAATGTAATCTTATTATTAAGCAATTAACATTCATTAACATACACAATGACGATTCCTATATGCCAGCAATTGGTGCCGTATCAGTTCAAATGTGAAAGGTATTCTACTGTCAAGCATATGTAAAATAATGGTTTAGTCATTCACCCATAAAAGTACAATTACAACAAGGAAAAGCGTAATCCCAAATGTTAACTGGTCGTGAAGTGAACACAACAGGTATTTTTTTTTATAAAACATAAAGTTTACATCATACGGAGATAGCCATACAAACTGTGCATTATGCTTTATGTTGTGCATAAAAGCTAAAAAAATGATTTAGTATAGATGCCCTCAAAACTGAGATGGCCTATGGTGAAAGTCCAGTTTTACGCAAAAAAGTGTTTAATTCAGAAAATGAAGTTTTCTAAGAAGGTATGTAGTCATATAAGTATCGCTATTGCAAAACTGATAAATATAGTAAAAATGTAGCTAAATGATAAACGTGTTTGTGCAAAAACATAGACCGTTCTGTTACATTTCCTACATTAGTTATCTGGCAAACTCATACAATTTGTGTGATATTTCCTCCAGGGTACTTGACAGAGAAGTGGGCTGGGCAGCCTGTAGCTGATGCCTGCGTGTAAATAGCATTCTAATATCCAGTGAAATGCCTGGATAAAGCCTGCAGTGAGATGGATAATGTACCAGACGGGGATGTGAGAGAGCAGTAGTATTTATTACTGCAAGTTCTCATTCAAAACATCTTTAGTCTGTGATGTTTCAATATGTTTTAATATATTTTCCCCGCTTTCATCTTTTCCATCTTTTGCAGTTGCTTGTCCCACCCTGATCCCTCCACTCACTTCCCCTCTCTAATATTCTGCTCACGCACAACTGCGGCAGCATTTCTCCAGTCCTCCCATTAATCCACACCACAGACATATTGGCCCACTGTCTTGTCTCTGGAAGTCTGGGCCATTTCAACCGAAGAGTGTTTTTGTTTTAACTACACTGGCACTGCTGGCAATACAGCAGATAGAACATGGACAATGATTCAAAAAGAGGTTTACAGTCAATGTTTTACAGTATTAAGATAAACAGTATGCTAACCAAGAAACTCTTTCTAATATGCATATTGTTAGGGGACGCTTTGCAAATCATGTTCACATTCAAGAAAACTTCCATAAAAATCTTTGAAGCTTGTTTTAAGTCAGGTCTGGTCAGGCCGTAGTATTGCAGGGTTTGCCCTATGTGTATTTGATTGTGGTGCACCGTCACAGCAAAAGAAAAGCTGTTACACCTTCAAAATACAGTTTTTATTTTCACATGAAAACACATTTAAGTAATATAGTGAATGGATATACTGTATGAAGCCTATTATTTACATACTATTGACCATAATAGGTTGAAAACCATTGCAAATGTCATCAAAATGTTCCTCTATGCTTTATTTAAAAAAACAACAACAACAAAAACATACATCTGAATCGCCTGTCAGACACGCTACACGCTACGTGCTGTTTAGCGCACCTAAACGGAATGGACACCCAGCAAAAGTAAGGAGAAAGTTGAAGAGAAAGGTATTTCAGGTCAATTAATACATTTATTGTTTAAGTCTGTGTAAACTATCCTAGTTTTGACATTACCACCGACTATAACGTCTAACTTTACAACGGGTACGGAGGATTCCTCCCACATTTGAAAAATATGCATGTTAACTTCATTGGAGACTGTAGGTATGAATGTGAGCGTGAATGATTGGTTGTCTGTATATGTGCCCTGCGATTGGTCCTACTAATTATTGTTAGCATGTCAATGAGCTGGTCCATTATATTTTAGCATTCGATTAAGTTAGCGACATTTGAGCCCACTTTCACCCTGAATAATTGTATTGCTCTTTTCAGTTTAATCCGAACTGTACTATTAATTTAACATGATTCCTACATGTATGTGCACTTCATGTGTATATATAAAGTACGTTCCTTAGTGTACTTAGTTTTACCGTGACTTCATTGTGGAGAATATCGATAAACCATCTAGTTATTTTTTCCATCTCTAATTCAAAGGACTCTTAATATATTTGGCAAACTAAATTCCAACATTCAGGGAGGGCAGAATATAGTGTACCCTGTGTTACCTTTTACAATATGCAGCAACATTGAAAAATAGAGCAAAACAATGTAATATAAGAAAAAATATATTATTACTAATAACTAATAACACAGGATAGATGGATGTAAAATATTTGTTTAGCCTTTTAAAAAAATATGCATCATTGCCAACCAAATTAATCATGACATCATAAATATGTGATTTCATATTGACCATACCCCTAGCCACACCCCCGCTGCCACATATATAGTGGCAATCTGTGGGAAACCCTGTACTGTTCTTTGCTGTACGTAGTTCAGTTGGCCATTTCTTTCAGGTGGTAAAGCTAAAGATATCATATCACAATACACTACATTGATACCTTTTGCTTAGCACACATGACAGAATTTGAGCAGTAGGAATTAAATGTAACAGGTCTTTGTTCATATATATAACTGCATTGTTGATTGAGGGATAACAACATCAAGAATCAAGTGTTTACGATCGTCATGAATTTAAGATCCAGTTTGGGTCAAGTACTAGAGATGTGCTGGCATATTTTAACATGAAAAAAATATTTACGTATCCAATACAGTACTGTGATCAGAATGTTTCCATTTTCATAGCGCGTTCATTAGCAGTTTAAGTTAGTCAAGTACACCACTTGAGCAATAGGCACTAACACAATTTCACACATGATAATCAATTTCTCAACTCAGGTTAAGTTTGCAAGCTGAAGTGTGTACAGGACAGTGCAATCATTTTCTAACGCTCTGTCTTTGCCGATTAACACTCAGCAAGATATCCCTATTAAATGTTTTTGCACTCCAATTTGGACAGTAAAATCTTACTTACAGACTTGTCTGTAACAAAACACAATTTAGCTTGTTATTTTTTATCTGATTATGCAGGCAATGACTGTTTGGAACAAAATGTCAATGTGGAGGATGTTTTGGTTCTTTTACAGCACTTAACACTAAGAAATAAGGATGCATCAAAATTAAAATTCTTAGCTGAAAGCAAAATTGAGGAAACCAAGGCCGAAAATCGAAAACACTGAAATAAATTATAATGCAAATTATTATTACCATTGCATTTACGGCTATGACTGTGTACTATAAACCTCACTAAAATCAAGGCATTGGAATTGAAATTAAAATGACTATTTATCATTCAAAGAATGAAGGATTATAAAATTATAAAAACAAATATTTCCCATTGGTATTGCAACGATAAAAAAATAACATACAGGCCAAATACTGAATGGCACCACATACAGAGTCAACACAATTTTCTGTGTGGTGCTGTATGATGATTTTAATCTACACTTTCTTCTGGTCTAGATAATATGTTTTGGATATGCTTTGGTGTAGATTTTTCTCCACAGTCGATTTTATAACCAGGGGATTTTGACGAGCAGGGAAACCTGCGAAACAGGCTTGTAGGGATGATATAGCCTCTGTTTTTTCCTGACCTAAGGTATATTCCGCTCTACCCCGGTATTGAGCACTGTATAACGGATAAACCACAGAAACCTAATGTATACATATATATATATATATATATATATATATATATATATATATATATATATATATATATATATATATATATATATATATATATATAAACATATATATATATATATATATATATATATATATATCTTGAAGTTATCACCGCTATTTCTTAAGACACGGTCGAAAATAAACTTCATAAACATTATATAGAATCAAATACACCTGTACACTCGCCAATCGAGTCGGATATGCATGAAAAAAACTGCTTTTAGCTGCAATTATGTCACTGCATGTTGCACGTTACAGTTAGTATGCACATGTTTTGATAAGTTGAAAATAATACTTTATCCTTCCTTATTTTCTGTTTCCTCATAGCATGGAGCAGAAGGGGAGTAGGAGCTCTTCCCACTCTGGCAGAGAGCCTTACTTAATGTTAATTACCGGTACTTTATGTCCAAATAAGTATGTCCACCTTGCTCTGACGTCACGACGTAGCCAGAATGCAAACCCCGAGAACAGAGACATCCAAAACTTCCTGCTAGCTCACGCCAACATGTATGAACCTTATGACTTGTTGCTTTGGCATTGTTTAACACAAGTATCCAACATTGTAACACCATTTAGAATGTCATTATCTGGCAGCTATGCTGCCGCTTGTCTGCTTTTTGTTGGTTTTGTTGGCCTGGTTTCTGGGTCACGGGGCGCAGCCACCTGTGCGCACACCTGATACTAATTTCCTCCTGACTACTTAAGCTCTCCAGTCCATACACTTAGCGCCAGTAAATTCCTGATGTTTCACCCTTCCAGTCTTCTTCATCTCCTCTGCTTTGGCTCCAATCACGCTTCTCGTATTCCTGTGGCTTTGTCCCTGCGCTGCCGTGCAGTGTTAACCGTCTCCTCTCCACATCTTTTGTGTGCATTTTCTGTTTTTTCACACCATTTGTATGCATCGTTAGTTATTCTTTTCTCACTTCTTTTTGAGTGCCCTTTTTGTTATTCTTATTATTTTTGCTCTGCGTTGGGGTCCTACTTGGCTAAGCCGATCGTAACATATAAGTCAGAAAAGACGAAATTCATCATAGGTCTCCTTTAACATAATTAGAATGGCATTTGGATGTTTGGATTTCAGGTGAGTAAACCTGATAACAAGGTGATATTTCCTCAATGTACGTTTTTGCAGATCCCTGTCTTTCTCGGATATACTGTATTAAAGTACTTCCACACCGCAGACAGGTTGCATCCCCTCCAGACAAGCGCATGCTTCCTGCTTACATCATCACAACATCCAGTTTCGGCAGTGTTGTTTTGGTGATGAAAGTCTTCCAGTCAAAAGCCGATGGGCCAAACATTTTTAGAGGCCGAAAATTTGGTAATATCTACCATTACCAATATGCAATCTATAACACAAATCTAGAAAACCAATATGTAATCTATAACACAAATCTATAACAGAAAAAAAATCTATTTTCCTATAGGATGCGTTTAATAACAAGCTGTTGAACTTGAAAACACACCTGCCCATAGGGCTTTTTTTCCAAGATAAAATACTGTTTTATCCAACATATGTTGGTCTGTGATAACAATTACCTCAGTTGGTGGAAGTCAAAGTAGCAGAGTAGAAAGTTCAATCACTCATAATGGGTAGCACACTGCCAAATAAAGATGTTTGTCAAAAGGATTGAGAGAAGATTGAGAAGAATGATTTCGCAGCGGTAAGGGAGTAGGAATAAAAAGCTTCTAATTACTTAACAACTTAATTTATTTTTTATTTGAAGGATCTGCTGGCCTTAAGAATTCGCAGATATAATGGTAAAGAATGGTCAATATTAACACACCATTCATGACAGGAATGTGTGATAACAGGGAATTAAGGTGAATTTTTCTGACAAAAGCAAGCCGACATTAAGAAAAAAATTCTTCATTTTATTGTAAGTGCTCATTTTTTTAAATTTATTCTACCTGGTGTGGCAGGCTGCAGAAGCAAAATACAGAAAAAACAAAACAATAATTTCAAGGTAGAGTCAATTTTTTACTTCGAAATTGCTCACGTCGCCTCAACAACCACCCTTCGTGTATTCAGGTTCTTTCACCTTCCACTCCATTTCAGAACCTTATTTTCCTACCCTCCCTCTCTCTCTTCATTCAGTTAATTTTGAACTCTGCAATGGTAGACAGGCAAAGAGGGTAGGCTCCATGGTTACCTGGCACCAGGCCATCTCATTACACTGCCAATTGATTCTGGCCTGCCGCCATGTCCGCTGCCTCACCCCCCACACCGTCCACCATCTCTGCATCCCAGACTGTCTGCAGCAGGGGAATTTCAACACACAGCTCCAAGTCATGCGTGCCACCGACAAAAAAATGCAAACACAGACTAAAATATGTTTTAAATAGCTTTTTCTATAACCGCACACTCCATTCAGTGTGAATTTTAACTTTTGCTCAAGCACTAGGCATATCTAATAATTACAAGGACAAACCAAACTTGAGTTTTGTATACAGTTTTTACACTGCTAATGTACATGGCTTGTTAACTTTGACTGAAAATGCCAAAAAGACCCATTATTTTTATTTATTTTTTGTTGAAAGAAATGATAATGTTTTTAGCTAAAAACATTATCATTTCTTTCAACAAAAAAAAAATAAAAATAAAAATAATGGGTCTTTTTGGCATGTGTGGCGGAGAAACCCTGAACAGAAAGCAGATTTGTCAATACAGAAGAGTGTTGTTCCTTTTTATAGTAAACACTTCATTGATAAATGTTTGAATCACTCATTATCAATCAGGAAGTGCTCCCCCTCTACCATCAAAACACAAAATAAAATAGTTTCAAACATTGAAGCTGATGCACTGAAGCTATCTTAATTTTTGCCAAAACCTTAGTAAAATGTACCTAAACATAATTTACCACAAAGCAAGTTCTGTCAAAAATCCCCAGCTGAGTAGAAATGGCCATCCTTGTAAGGGTACATTGAGCAAACACGAGGAGATGTTTAACTTCAGACTCATATTTTAAACTACACTGGAGACACAGTTCATAGCAGTTTTAGACCAAACAGAATCCTTACATGGTGTTCTCAATAACTAAACTGTCTGCTACAAATATTTGTGTGCAGTTTGGAGCCAAAGTCTCTCTTGGATCAATGTCTAATGAGTCATGTTGCCCCCAAAAAATATCTTATTCTGTAAAGTGAAAGGCAGTTTCACTTTTCTTACATATCATCTGTCTCGGTTTGACTCACATTGGTACATACGGTAGCTGCCTGCTCCTTCTGCCACTGCTGACAGATGCAGAGGTCACGGCTTCTTGATCACACATGATTTGAGAGTAACTGGAGTCAAAGGGATCATAAAGCCATTCGACAAAGTGGCTGCTGTGCATTCAATTTTAAGATACCAGTTTTTCATACTACAATGACAAAGACAGTGTCAAATAAGTAAAAGATAAACAGTTTGTTTGATTAACCTTAAAATACTATATAAAGTCAGGCAGATAATTGTCACCATCATGTTTGATATTCTGACTACTATCTGCAACAAAAATGAATTTCACCCACTTTGGCATAAACATGTAGGCTAAAAGTTCAATGATAATTTAGTCTTGAAAGTGTACTGAATTGCCAATTAATTGATAAAAAAAAAAAAACTGAATACAAGCAATGACCCCGACAGTAATTAAATACCACAAACTGAAATATTTTAAAAGTAAAAGGCTGTTCAATTAAACACAGCAGTTACAAAAATCATTTTGACACAGGAAACTATTTTTGGGAAACATGTAGTAGGAATGAGTACCGAATACTCTTAAAGGTACCGACCAAATTTCTTTGGTACTACCGAATACCAATTGAAGTAAAATCAAGCATGTCAAACTTAGATACCTGAGTTGCAGGTAAGAACATTATCAAACACAACATATTCATAACGGACTCTGCCTCTCTGTAATGTTGAAATTTTCCAAGCCAACAAAATAAATAGAAAAAGCTCGAAAGTTAGGCTCAACTCTTTAAGCTCGCATGATGCTAATTTACATTGGATATGCCATATACATGCTACAGATTAGCATTAGCAATTTTACATGGTGATTTTACCAGCCTCTAAATTTGGTAATCAAAAATACAGCTAAGATGCACGTTACAATCAAACAGCTGGTGTGTAATAAGTACAACATATACAGTATAAACACTTTGTAGGGCTCAACAAAAGCTAAGACTGGCACGTTCAATATAACGCTAATTGATTACTTCCTGGCTATGGAAACACACCTAAGACAAACTGAAATTGCACAAAAATGTTAGCATTAATCATGTTTACACCCAGAATAATCACTCAATTAATTTTGACTGCACATGCTCCTTTACCTTTCCACCATCAAATAAGTTTAACACAAAAATTTGAAGGGGTCATATTATGCTTTATTTTCTACATTTAAAACACTTCCTTGTGGTCTTAATAACATGTAATGGTGGTACTTTGGTCAAAAAATTTTTCTTTGATTATGTTTTATAGACTATTTTTTAAAGACGCTTTCTGACCTTCTCTTCAGGATAAGAGCGTTTTGTGGGCGGTCTTATTTACTCTGCCTCTCTGTAATGTTGCAATTTTCCAAGCCAACAAAATAAATAGAAAAAGCTCGAAAGTTAGGCTCAACTCTTTAAGCTCGCATGATGCTAATTTACATTGGATATGCCATATACATGCTACAGATTAGCATTAGCAATTTTACATGGTGATTTTAACAGCCTCTAAATTTGGTAATCAAAAATACAGCTAAGATGCACGTTACAATCAAACAGCTGGTGTGTAATAAGTACAACATATACAGTATAAACACTTTGTAGGGCTCAACAAAAGCTAAGACTGGCACGTTCAATATAATGCTAATTGATTACTTCCTGGCTATGGAAACACACCTAAGACAAACTGAAATTGCACAAAAATGTTAGCATTAATCATGTTTACACCCAGAATAATCACTCAATTAATTTTGACTGCACATGCTCCTTTACCTTACCACCATCAAATAAGTTTAACACAAAAATTTGAAGGGGTCATATTATGCTTTATTTTCTACATTTAAAACACTTCCTTGTGGTCTTAATAACATGTAATGGTGGTACTTTGGTCAAAATTTTTTTCTTTGATTATGTTTTATAGACTATTTTTTAAAGACGCTTTCTGACCTTCTCTTCAGGATAAGAGCATTTTGTGGGCGGTCTTATTTACGTGCCTCCACTTTGACTGCGTCTAGTCCCTGTCAGCAATGTTGTAGTTTTTAGCGCTTGCATAGCAAGTTTAAGACAGATATAAGTTAGATCTATACGCTTTCTATTAGTAATGGTAAAAGCAGAGGATGCATGTGCATGTACGAGCCAGTCTGACCCACAACAAAAGGATAGAGAAAGAGAAAGAGCTTATTGACTACAACATGGTACTACAATGGTGGATTTGCTAAAATCGCATGGGTAAATTTATATCATATATGGAGATATCTGCACACGTGAAACTTGGGAAAAACGTCACCAATTGGGCAAATTCCAAACGGCTCATTTGTTGGCAGTATGAAAGAAGGCGAAATTGTTTTAAAAATATCACCGCCATGCCTACAGGGTTTGATTTAAAATTTTCGGGACTTATGCAGATTCCAAATACACAAAAACAGGTATGAATCGGTAAGAAACGTTGGTTTTGCATATTAGGTCCCGTAAAAAAAAAAAAAAAAGACATGTTCTTTTATTTTCATATTGAAGATCCATTCAATTAGGCAGCACGGTGGTACAGGGGTTAGCGTGTGTGCCTCACAATAACAAGGTCCTGGGTTCTATCCCCAGGCTCTGGGTGTTTCTGTGTGGAGTTTGCATGATCTCCCAATGACTGCGTGGGTTCCCTCCGAGTACTCCGGCTTCCTCCCACCTCCAAAGACATCCATCCATCCATCCATTTTCTACCGCTTATCCCTTTCGGGATACTAGGCCCACCTCCAAAGACATGCACCTGGGGATAGGTTGATTGGCAACACTAAATTGGCCCTAGTGTGTGAATGTGAGTGTGAATGTTGTCTGTCTATCTGTGTTGGCCCTGCGATGAGGTGGCGACTTGTCCAGGGTAGACTCCTTCTTCCGCCCGAATGCAGCTGAGGTAGGCTCCAGCACACCCCCAGCGACCCCAAGAGGGACAAGCGGTAGAAAACGGATGGATGGATCCATTGAATTGCCCAGGACCCACTCATAACACCACATGTGGGTCCCGCGGACTCACTACATTGAAAACTTATCAACATTACTGACATGGTAATTCTGCTAATCAGTCATTGTCATATCATGTTTTCTTACACTTCTATGTCTCATTTGCAAGTATGCATATGAATAATATTAGTTAACTTGTTTTTTTGACAGCCCTAATAAAAAAAATTAACAACCTAGTAAAGCATCAGAGTTTAATCTATTAAACTATAGAAATGCTTTATTATCTGACTGGGTGTTGTGTTCTTTTGCTCAGTACTTTATAGATAAATACATACAGTATGGGAAAATGTTTCCATCATAAAAAAGGTGTGATCCTATCCTAAAATAATTGGAATAATAATAATAACAATTTGTCCAAATTCTTGTTAAACATTATTTGTTATCTCAGCTGCATCCTTATACTGTACTGTATGTTAGATTTAAAGCATTTATATGTTTACATGGTTGTCACCGTACTCCCTTTGACATAGAGAGGGCAATAAAGACATTTTCTAATGCAAGTGTGCCTCTCATTAAAAAAAAGATTAGGAGATGTGACTCCCCAACTTTGGACCCCTTTCCTGTACATGCACATGGGTTGTTTAAGGACACAGTGAACTAGGCTACCCGATCAAGTAAAGGGGCCGTGCAGGGGGAGTAAAGACAGGACGGCCAAATGGAAGAATTTTCATGGAATCCAACGAGCTAAAGCTGCTGGCTTAATACGTGGAGGGCGTGGAAAGCGGTGAAAGAAAGAGAGTGGATTGGCTGAATCTGAACAGGGAGGGAGGAGCCTGTTACCCAGGAGGAGCGGCACATAGGTTTGTGGTTGGCGGAGGATAGTGGGTGTGCTAGTATCTACCAACAAGACAAAAGTTACAGTAAAAGTGAGAGGCACCATAGAGACACTGTGACATGAAACAGCCGTTTGAAGACTTCAGGTGTGATTATTTAAAACTCCAGATTCAAGCTCAGTTCAGAGCAGTTTCATGTCGATCTGGTTTTGAAGTATACACCCCGTTCCACCTTCGCTCTCAGGAGAAGAGAAGTGCCACAAAGACATTCTCCTGTTGCCCCCTTCTGTTCTCCATTTTCCTCCCCCTTGTTACCTTGTCTCCCCCTCTCCAAGGTCCCTCTCCTGTTGCTCCCCTTTCTGTGTGAGTGTGTCTGGGTCCTGCAGGAGAGGCTTTGTCTGTGAACACTGGAGCCCAGACCGGCTCATGGGGGCCATATCCATGAATACCCACACTGTTAGACCCGCTCTTTTACTTCACACCACTTTCTCTACTGGAATGCCTGGGCAGTGAGGTAAGAAACACACACACACACACACACACACACACACACACACACACATAGACACACACACGCACACACCAGACACAAACTGAGTGAGTCATGCAGTGATGAAAAGCCAGTGTTTTGTGTGTGAACCCGCTCACCCTGGACTCACATCCTGAGATCCTTTCTCCTCCATCAGTCCCTGCCAAGTTCTCCCTCTAATTAAAGACTATTGGGTCCAATAGCAGTGGCCCAATCGCCCCCAGACCAAGCCTCATCCCCAATCCAAAGAGTTCCCGAGTATAGCCTCCACGGAATGTGAATGACTGGGGTGATTAACAAATTCTCAGGGTTTCTAATTCCTTTGTTCATGGTGTACTTGGCTACAAGATCCTTGGTAGCTTTACAGAAAATATGTCCAAATAAACAACCTTGAACCGAATAAAAAACTCTAAGAAGGAGCTCATTTTTTAAATAAATATTATTGACTTAAAGGAGGTTGAATCATGTGACTCAAACATGGATACATTCAACTGATGATATAACTGTATCTCTGGATTTACACTTGCACATACTTCATATGACAAAATAAAAAAAATTTTGCTCCCCAGAGGCAAAAATATGGGTCATGGCAGCGTAAACTGTCAAAAAATGCTTGGAATTGGACATCATCAGGTCAGAATCAGGCTGGATGTCTATTTAAAAAATGATAATGACTGCTGTATGAATCGATCAATACGGATTGATATATGGTGATCAATGACAAGCAGGTCTACATAGTCAATAAAAACAATTAATCGAACAATAAATGAAAATGAACTCGTTTAGTTTTCCGGCATCAATAAATTGACGTTTGATTGTCTATGTGTGTTTGTTTTTTTTCAACCCTCAGCAACTGAGCGTGTTTATTCAATAGTAGGATGAAATGAACAGAGTGAATCTTCTTATCAGTCATCCACAGTCTTAGTCTCGGTGGGCGGAGGCGGGACCGCTAGCTTACACACATGCACAGACAGAGCCTCGCTAGTTGCAAGTGAGAAGCACTGGAAAATAACACAATTGAGGAGGAAAAAGTATGATTACAGAGACAAAAAAATCAAATGAGCAAGATGAGCTCATCAACACAGATGAACAAGCCAATAGGCCAAATTTGTTGGAAAGTGATGGCAAGAACAACAACAAAAAAACAACTAACTGGCTAGGATGGGAATCAAAAACCAGTTCCTGTTCAGAACCGGTTCGCAGTGTATCAATTCTTTGGAACCATTTGTCATTTTTTCAAACGATTCCTTTAACAATGTATAAGGGCAAGAATGACGTCATGACGCAACATGAATAGTGACGTCAGAAAGCAACATGTCGCCCATGCCGCAACAACGCTCCAAAGTTTGGCTACATTTTACAAGAAAAGATTGCAACAGCGCTACCTATAATAAATGCAAGCGAAGGACATACGAGCAATATGCTGAAACATTTGAACTCACAGCATGCGATAACTATAAATGAATGTTGTGATTTTGAACTGCATCAATCTTGTCCCTGTAGCAGTCATCTGGCGTAACTAAAAGGTACTAACACCGCCTACAATGTTAGCGCTATTACCTGTTAACTTGAAATAAATGCCTTCTCATTTAGATGAGCATGAGGAGAGACACATTTTGACTGTTCACGTCTAAGGTCCCACTCTCCTTCCACCACGGCAGGGAAGAGTGGAATGACTCAGGCCAGGATAGACGAAATTCATCGAGCTTGCATCAATTTGCCACAGTGCTCTTGACTTTCGGTGAGTGAATGTTCAATTGTAGTCAGAGAAAAGTTGCATGTTTTCCTTCAACCAAATTTTTACAGTCATTTCCATTATACAGGTGGAACTCATAAATTTAGAATATCGTGTCAGAGTCAATTCATGTCAGCAATTTAACCTCAAATGTGCAACTGATATGTTATATTAACTCATTACATGCAAAGTAAGACATGTCAAGCCTTTATTTCTGATCATGTTGATCATTATGGCTTACAGTTTTTGAAAATCCTACATTTTCTGGGATTTTCAATTCAAGTGTAAGCCATAATCATCAAAATAATATCAAAAAAAGACTTGAAATATCGTGAGTTGCATGTTATGAGTTTATGTCATATTTTAGTTTCACATTGTAGATCTAAACAACCCTTTGCACAATATTGTAATTTTTTGAGATCACCAGGATATTTTCGAGGGAGATTCCTAAAAGTATTTAAAATGTTAATAAGTATTAGATTAATGTATAATTTCCACATATGTTTTTTTTTTTTTTTACTTCTACAGAATAATAATTTATTTGTTGTATTTATTTATTTTTAAGTTGTTTTTATCTATGCTACTGTGCCTCTTAAGACCTCACTGTTGGCTTTGTTAGGTCACGTTACCTCTAAACTAAACAAAATTGATGCTAATCCACCTTTTTGTTCTCTTTTTTTTCCCAAATGAGAATCGATAAGAGAACCGATGAAGAACCGAATCGTTAAGCAGAAACGAAGTGGAATCAGAACCGGAAACATTTTAGCAATTACCATCCCTACACCTGACCCAGTTCTTCAAACTGTGGACAAACTGTATTTTAAGACGTTAAATATTTTTTAAGTGCAAGTCTTACTAACAGAGAAAAAAAGTCAATTTTACTTTTATGTTTGTTTATTTATTTAGAATAATTGAAAGGTATTCACTTTCCAATTACTGTACAAAAGTAAAAATTAAATACTACTGACAGATAAAAATGTATTATTACATATTATTACATTATTATTACCGTATTTTCCGCACTATAAGGCGCACCGGATTATAAGGCGCACCTTCAATGAATGGCATATTTTAAAACTTTGTCCATATATAAGGTGCACCGCATTATAAGGCGCGTATAATAGACGCAACAGTAGAGGCTGGGGTTACGTTATGCATCCATTAGATGGAGCTGCGCTTAAGGGAATGTCAACAAAACAGTCAGATAGGTCAGTCAAACTTTATTAATAGATTACAAACCAGCGTTCTGACAACTCTGTTCACTCCCAGAATGAATAAACAGCTGTTTTATTATTTTCCCCGAGGTAAAGTCAGTGACGTGGTGTTTTGTTTATCTTTTAACAACAGCAAAGTATAACATGTAGTGCAACATTTATATCTCATAGTAGAGGGGAACTTTTCCCTGATTCAATAAACACATAAAAAACAGTGATACTGTTACGGTAAATCAAACGTTAGTGCAATCACAATATAGTAACACTCGAAATAGTGCAGAGCAATAACAATATATCAATAACTCAACGCTGCTCAAACGTTAATGTCACACAACACAACACACAAAATAAACATGTAAAGCCCACTTTATAAAGTTCTTCTTCATCCACGAATCCCGCAAATTCTTCTTCTTCAGTGTCTGAATTAAACAGTTGGGCGGATACGGCATCCGTCTCGTCGAAGTCGTCATTAATCGAGTCAGTGTCGCTGCTGCTCTATTCCCGTGTTCTACTGCGTGACTGATCGTCTTAAGTTTAAACTCTGCGTCGTAAGCGTGTCTCTTAATAGGAGCCATTTTGGGGTCTTTACATAAAAAAACTAATGGAAATGAAACGGCACGCCTCGTGCAGTCATATATCCCAGCATGCACCGCGCGCTTCGTCTTCTACGGGGGCGGCTGCTTATTGTAGAAGAAGAACTTCTTCTTCTACGGGGGAAAATTAAGACATGGGAAAATTAAGTCAGTGGCTGCTTACCGTAGTTGCGATTGATTGATTGATTGAAACTTTTACCTGTTGGAGGCTCAATATTGGTCCATATATAAGGCGAACCGGAATATAAGGCTTTTGACAAAATTGGAGGTTTTAGGTGCGCCTTATAGTGCGGAAAAAACGGTACATATTATGTGTTACGTCTGGGTCACATGGTTTTGCGGTGGTCGCTTCCCCAAGATGCAGAAGGACGTCAGGAAGCAGTGTGCAGGTAAGATAATGATTTATTCTAATAACAAAGCAAAATAATGTAGAAGGTTGTGTTGCTGGGAAAGTACACGTGAAGCTCGAGGATAACTTAGCATAGCAAAATAGAGACAATAGAAACAATAGTTGTAGTGTAAAGCCAATACAAACAGTCACATGTAACGAACAAGACTGCCAGGACGAGTGCAGGTATAAATAGCTCTCTAATTAGTGATCAAGAGCTGGTGAGCATCCCGACCACTAATCAGAGGGCAGGTGCAGAGTATCAGTGTCCATGGAAACTAAAAAAACTAAAGAGGTTGCTGAAAACAAAAATAAAAAATGAACTAAGGATATTATAAACTAAACGTAACATTAACCGGCCAACAGATCATAATGATTACATTATAGCTTATTTTGTTCTCAAAATAATTCTGATCATAATGTCGTTTATCAGCAAAAAATTGTGGGACAATATATCGTAAGGCAAAACTTTATCGGCCCAAGCCTATGTTTACCCAAACCTATGGGCAGGCAAATCAGCTATTTAGTATTTGGAAATCACTCTGCCATAGCCTTGCAATGATGTCAAAAATGTAAATCTCAAAGCAACATTTATTCATCAATGACAGCTTAGTGACAATTTAAAACTTGCTGAGTAGTGTTGGCACAACTGTCAAGAAAACAAAGCATGTGAGGACAGATCGTGACAGACCTGTCTTAAAACCTTGGTTTCTCGAAAACAGGTAAGGACACATCAAAATGTAACACCTTCTCATGCAGCCTTATGCTCTTGAATATAGTGGTATGATATTATTTCATGTGGAACATGAAACAAATTGGAACTAAAATTTAAAATATAACAATATGGTTCTGTTGCTTCATAATGTGTTTATTTGACATATATTCTTCATGGCCCATCAAAATTCTTAATGTTGGTAAAAGTAGCAGGCAGATCTTTACAAAAATGTGAATTGGAAAAGACAGAGCTAGGTTGGAAAATCTCCTAGGTTGGAAAATCTCCTTTCACAAACCTGTGGATGATGTCATAGACACTGGGCCTTTGCAGCATCTACAGTCTGCGGTCACTCATTTCTTCCTCAACAAGCTACTTCTTTTCATTTTGGACAACGCTCTCCAGAAATTGCGTCACCAAGACATTCTAGTAAACAACTTACAAATGACTCCGGTTTGGAAAATGCCAACTATTACACAAGCATTACCAGACTGTTACAAATGTTTGCCATGGAGGCAGAGTAAGCCAGCCAATGAGCTGCGTCTAAGCGGTGCCACTAATTACAACGAAAGAATGAGACCAATGAGTGTATCGAAAACAAACAAGTGCCAATAAGCCTTCGCAACTTGTCATGAAATAAATGTTTCAATGACCGCAAGTTCAACTCAACAAGTAAGAATGGCACCAACATTCGATAGTAAGTGGAACCATTACTCCAAGTTTATATAAACAAGGTTAATCTGTAAAAACCTGAATAGTAAAATTGTTTGTACCTGACAAGTTTCGGCTACCTTGCCTCTGCAGCCTTCATCAGAGGTATCACGTGATGTTGTTATGACGCTGTCTGTGATGAGTTATATGGGTTGTACCATCCCACCTGAGGTAGTGGGATGGCAGTAGCCGCACTTTGCTGTCTGATGGTTTGTCGGACAGCCAGGAAAAGCCCTGTCGGACTGGGTCCTAGGTGTGGAAGAGTTGGTAAGCTCTTTCATCCCGGTTTACAATGTTTTGGAGCCTGCTTACTGATTTCAACCCAGGGCCGGTTCTAGACAGACATATAGAGGGGGCAGTCAGAAATGTGAAGGGGGCATAATGTGTACACGCTGTGCTAATACATTGTTTTGTTCATTAAATTTAGTTGTTAGCTATGAACTTTACACCTGTAAAACTTGGGTGTACCACCTGAAGACTAAGCTCCTTCAACTACTGGTATAAATCTTAAAGTGGCAATCCCTCAGAGGGGATTGTGGGGGGACTAAAAAACGAAATAAAGTATCCTTCATCCACATTTTATCACCCATCCCAACATTTATCTTAACTGGATAGCATAATTATTAAATTTTATATAACCTTAAATAGGACTTCACACACAATAGTCAATATTAACAGAAAGGTACAGTACTCTTATGAATAACAAAAAAACATTCTCCTCAAACTAGTTCATCATCATGATAGCTGCATCATGCCTCAAAGTTTCAACTTCAAAACTATTATTTACGCTACACCTCTGGCAAAGCAGGTATGCATGTGTGTTGTGAAATGGAGTTACGATACATGCCTTCACCATAATGTGTTCATGAACGCAGGAGACCCGGAAATAGCAAATACACATATCTACATAACTGTAAGTTAAAGATGTCCCGATGACTTGCTTGCTGATAGCATCATATAATGTCAAAAATAAAATGTGTCTGCTTCACTTTCCCTTAGATGTACACAATACGATGTGGAACACGTTAAATCCATACGCTTTTGTTTTGGCGCCGCCAGTGAGAAAATCAACTTTCTCATCTCAAAAGAAAAAGCATCTGATTGGCACACCTTCGTAGCTAATCTCCACCCTCTCTCATATGTACACTATTAAAGAACTGTGAATGAATATATTCGGAACTCGTCGCACCCATCTACAAAACAACATTAAATATGATAGGATTTAGCTTCTGACAACATTTTTGTGTCGTTTTTATTTGTCGACATTGGTTTACTGAGGGCCGAGTAGAGGGGTGTGTCTGTCCGTGTGTATGCAGACTCGCATAGCATGACACGGCGGACGAAGGGACGGAGATGAGATACTATTGTATCGTTTCCTTTTTTTGCGGATTTCTCCACTACTGCCAATAATTTTGTCAACTTATAATATATACGTTTTTGTGATTATATTGAAATGTACTTCCTAAACTTTAAAAGTTTTGATTTGAAGGGGAAAGACATTTACTTCTTGCTCTTATGTAGAGCCGGCGTCGTTTCAACCGCCTCTTTGATCCATCGGTGGAACATGACATAAGGCCCCTGTTGTTCCGTATACAGGGTCCATTAGGGCTGATCTTGCCAATAGTTTTACTCAGTGGCCTAGTGGACCTACTCAGTGGCCTAGTGGTTAGAGTGTCCGCCCTGAGATCGGTAGGTTGTGGGTTCAAACCCCGGCCGAGTCATACCAAAGACTATAAAAATGGGACCCATTACCTCCCTGCTTGGCATTCAGTATCAAGGGTTGGAATTGGGGGTTAAATCACCAAAAATGATTCCCGGGCGCGGCCACCGCTGCTGCCCACTGCTCCCCTCACCTCCCAGGGGGTGATCAAGGGTGATGGGTTAAATGCAGAGAATAATTTCGCCACACCTAGTGTGTGTGTGACAATCATTGGTACTTTAACTTTAACTTTTAACTTTAATACAAACCCCGTTTCCATATGAGTTGGGAAATTGTTTTAGATGTAAATATAAACGGAATGCAATGATTTGCAAATAATTTTCAACCCATATTCAGTTAAATATGCTACAAAGACAACATATTTGATGTTCAAACTGATAAACTTTTTTTTTTGCAAATAATCATTAACTTTAGAATTTGATGCCAGCAACACGTGACGAAGAAGTTGGGAAAGGTGACAATAAATACTGATAAAGTTGAGGAATGCTCATCAAACACTTATTTGGAACATCCCACAGGTGAACGGGCAAATTGGGAACAGGTGGGTGCCATGATTGGGTATAAAAGTATATTCCATGAAATGCTCAATCATTCACAAATAAGGATGGGGCGAGGGTCACCACTTTGTCAACAAATGCGTGAGCAAATTGTTGAACAGTTTAAGAAAAACCTTTCTCAACCAGCTATTGCAAGGAATTTAGGGATTTCACCATCTACGGTCCGTAATATCATCAAAGGGTTCAGAGAATCTGGAGAAATCACTGCACGTAAGCAGCTAAGCCCGTGACCTTCGATCCCTCAGGCTGTACTGCATCAACAAGCGAGATCAGTGTGTAAAGGATATCACCACATGGGCTCAGGAACACTTCAGAAACCCACTGTCAGTAACTACAGTTGGTTGCTACATCTGTAAGTGCAAGTTAAAACTCTCCTATGCAAGGCGAAAACCGTTTATCAACAACACCCAGAAACGCCGTCGGCTTTGCTGGGCCTGAGCTCATCTAAGATGGACTGATACAAAGTGGAAAATTGATCTGTGGTCTGACGAGTCCACATTTCAAATTGTTTTTGGAAACTGTGGACGTCGTGTCCTCCGGACCAAAGAGGAAAAGAACCATCCGGATTGTTATAGGCGCAAAGTTGAAAAGCCAGCATCTGTGATGGTATGGGGGTGTATTAGTGCCCAAGACATGGGTAACTTACACATCTGTGAAGGCGCCATTAATGCTGAAAGGTACATACAGGTTTTGGAGCAACATATGTTGCCATCCAAGCAACGTTACCATGGACGCCCCTGCTTATTTTAGCAAGACAATGCCAAGCCACGTGTTACATCAACGTGGCTTAATAGTAAAAGAGTGCGGGTACTAGACTGGCCTGCCTGTAGTCCAGACCTGTCCCCCATTGAAAATGTGTGGCACATTATGAAGCCTAAAATGCCACAACGGAGACCCGCGGACTGTTGAACAACTTAAGCTGTACATCAAGCAAGAATGGGAAAGAATTCCACCTGAGAAGCTTAAAAATGTGTCTCCTCAGTTCCCAAACGTTTACTGAGTGTTGTTAAAAGGAAAGGTCATGCAACACAGTGGTGAACATGCCCTTTCCCAACTACTTTGGCACGTGTTGCAGCCATGAAATTTTAAGTTAATTATTATTTGCAAAAAAAAATAAAGTTTATGAGTTTGAACATCAAATATCTTGTCTTTGTAGTGCATTCAATTGAATATGGGTTGAAAAGGATTTGCAAATCATTGTATTCCGTTTATATTGACATCTAACACAATTTCCCAACTCATATGGAAATGGGGTTTGTACTTTTATACCCAATCATGGCACCCACCTGTTCCCAATTTGCCTGTTCACCTGTGGGATGTTCCAAATAAGTGTTTGATGAGCATTCCTCAACTTTATCAGTATTTATTGCCACCTTTCCCAACTTCTTTGTCACGTGTTGCTGGCATCAAATTCTAAAGTTAATGATTATTTGCAAAAAAAAAAGTTTATCAGTTTGAACATCAAATATGTTGTCTTTGTAGCATATTCAACTGAATATGGGTTGTAAATGATTTGCAAATCATTGTACTCCGTTTATATTTACATCTAACACAATTTCCCAACTCATATGGAAACGGGGTTTCCATATGAGCTCAATTCAGAGCTTTTGAAAGTGGATTCCTGATTCAAATGCAATAAGCTCTCACTTAATGTTAATAAAACACATTTTATTTTATTTTGTTCTAATAAAAACCGGACAAATACTGAGCACTGCCATATCAACATCAATTGGCAGGAAATACAGAGAGTGAACTCCACCAAATTCCTGGGGGTCATCATTGACGAATACCTCAATTTCAAATGTCACATTAGCCATCTGTTAAACAAATTATCCAAATATGTTGGCCTGTTCTTTCACCTTCGTCATTATCTTCCTCTTTCTGCCAAAAGTTTTTTCTAGCTTATTTGGGGGACCCTTTCACTTACCACCATCCTTAAATTATATTCACTACTATTGTAATTGTTCTATGGTATTGTGAATAAACTTGAAACTTAAACTTAACTTGTTGTTTGCCATTCTGTTGAACTTGGCCGCAAGGGTTATCTTTCTTGCAGTGGTCTGAAATGGCTGATTTAATTTTTTTCTGCATTGCTTTCATTCTTATTTTACAGGTGAGCGTTCCAACTGTTTTCTTTTCACATTCTTTCTGGTGCTCCTTTTTTCGTGTGCTGAATTGTCCGCCTGTCTTCCCGATGTATGTTTTATTGCAGGTTAGTCCAGGGATCTCATATATTACATCAAACTTTTTCTCAGGAGAGATCTGATCTTAGTTGAGGTAGGAATCTTTGGGCACCTAACGACAATCATTGGTAAAGAAGAAGAAAGAAGATTTGATTACGATTCAGTACCTACGATTCGATTAAAAATTATTGATGCATCTTCAATTTTTTGATGCAGTTTTACATTTATTTTCGTTTCACAAAATAAGCGTTTATCACTTGCAATTGCAGCGCATTTTCAATAAGAACAAGTTAAATTAATTTCAATGACATTTATTAAATTATTGGAAATGTGTGCAAAACTGGAACATAAGTGCCCTAAAATAAAGGAGCTGGTCCGATCACCTGGTGAGGTGGCTCACTGTAGTCAGCCACATTTTAGAACTGTATGCATGACTTTATTTACAATGAATAAATTGATTAACAATTATTTACACTTACTAATTAATTTTATAATCCTCCATGTCCGAATTGCAATGCATCTACAAATCGATTAGCTCCCCCAGTTCCAATCTTCCTAGGGTGTACTAAGATTTGGCAAAGCTTGATGTGTGGCTTCACTGGCGTGCTGAAAGACGGGGGACACTGCCATCCCGCTACCTCAACGTCACAAAAATACAAACCCCGTTTCCATATGAGTTGGGAAATTGTGTTAGATGTAAATATAAATGGAATACAATGATTTGCAAATCCCTTTCAACCCATATTCAATTGAATGCACTACAAAGACAAGATATTTGATGTTCAAACTCATAAACTTGTTTTTTTTTTTTGCAATTAATAATCAACTTAGAATTTCATGGCTGCAACACGTGCCAAAGTAGTTGGGAAAGGGCATGTTCACCACCGTGTTACATGGCCTTTCCTTTTAACAACACTCAGTAAATGTTTGGGAACTAAGGAGACACATTTTTTAAGCTTCTCAGGTGGAATTCTTTCACATTCTTGCTTGATGTACAGCTTAAGTTGTTCAACAATTCGGGGGTCTCTGTTGTGGTATTTTAGGCTTCATAATGCGCCACACATTTTCAATGGGAGACAGGTCTGGACTACAGGGAGGCCAGTGTAGTACCCGCACTCTTTTACTATGAAGCCACGTTGATGTAACACGTTGCTTGGCATTGTCTTGCTGAAATAAGCAGGGGCGTCCATGGTAACGTTGCTTGGATGGCAACATATGTTGCTCCAAAACCTGTATGTACCTTTCAGCATTAATGGCGCCTTCACAGATGTGTAAGTTACCCATGTCTTGGGCACTAATACACCCCCATCACAGATGCTGGCTTTTCAACTTTGCGTCTATAACAATCCGGATGGTTCTTTTCCTCTTTGGTTCGGAGGACACGATGTCCACAGTTTCCAAAAACAATTTGAAATGTGGACTCGTTAGACCACAGAACACTTTTCCACTTTGTATCAGTCCATCTTAGATGTTTACCAATTTGAACATCAAATATGTTGTCCTTGTAGCATATTCAACTGAATATGGGTTGAAAATGATTTGCAAATCATTGTATTCCGTTTATATTTACATCTAATATATTTACATCTAACACAATTTCCAACTCATATGGAAACGGGGTTTGTATAACGTGACATCTCTGATGAAGGCTGCAGAAGCAAGGTAGGCGAAACTTGTCAGGTATAAACAATTCTATTATTCAGGCTTTTATAGACAAATCTTGTTAATATAAATGTATTATCAGTAGGCCAAATAAACCTCTTCACTACATTACTCAATGTTTTTTTAAGGAAAAGCGCGACTCTTAAGTAGTTCTGTATAGTCATTGAGTATAACTTTAACACACCTCACAGTTTAATGGCTCCTTTGTACGTTATTGTAATAAGATTTAAAGTCCCCAATTTTCATTTCTGCGCTAGCCTTGGAGGTAAATTCATATACAGTAGTGAAAGGATTCATGTGACCCCATTCCTGGGTGGCTCTTGTGCGAGAGGAAGAGGGAAGGTTTATAATTTTGCCATGCACTCTGATAAAAATTATGGAAAGTGCCAGTCAATATACAGCTACCGCTGCAATCAAAGTTGAAATTGCCACATTGGTATGTTTTTATCTACAAAACCATTCTGGGTATCACTCCATCTTATCCGTCTTGTCTTTTAACAAAGAAACAAGGAAGTCACAATCTTCGTTCAATGAATGTTCTGCAATTTGTCGTCCCAAAAGTAAGAACTGAACTGGGCAAGAAAGCATTTAGGTTTTCAGCACCGAAGGCTTGGAATAACCTACAATCGAATATTAAACTTCAAACCCTTGTTACATTGAATGAGTTTAAAGCTTCTGTGAAAGGACTGCAGTCTACCTTGTCTGTATGCACATGTGTCATGTGAGCAAGTTTTAATGTTGTAAATGTGATGTTTTATGTGTTGTTTACTGTTTTTTCATGTAACCTTGCTGCTGCCCTCTTGGCCAGGTCTCCCTTGGAAAAGAGATCCTTGATCTCAATGGGATTTTTACCTGGTTAAATAAAGGCTAAATAAAAATAAATAAAAAAGCCACAAAACACATTTTAAGATATGCAACACTCTACTGCCATCTGGCAGCTGAAGTGGGTAGTGCAGCCCCCAATTTGTTGCGTTTCATGTGTCAGGTAAACCACAACGAATACTTACGCCTAAAGCCCACAAGGTTAAACGTCTAATTGCACTAATAGCAATCGTCTGTAATCTTGGTTTTGGAATAATGGTTGCATAAAAACATCCTTCAGATAAAACACATTTTTTAATATTGTATTTAATGAGCTACCACACAAGCAAAAAGCCATTGCACTCCAGGACTCACGCTGCACTGTTGTTGCCATGGCAACCAACACTTTCACCCTTGTTCACCCCATCCAACAGCGAGCCTCGCCGGCCAGGGCAAGTTGGGTCTGCTGGCCTGGTTTTACACACTGATAGTCCAAAAACACCAGCCAGGCTCACGGACTATCATTCATCAGCTTGCAGGGGGAGCAATCGCATTAACTGTCTTTAACAGGTGCATGAATGTACTTTCGATTGAGCAAGCCAATGTTTTTCGATGTTTTTGACTTGATATAATATATTATTTTAAGTATTTCTATTAATTTCACACAATTCCCCTTCTGAGATCTCCCATGAAGAACAGCAGAAAGACGATTAGATGCTTCTTTAAAGTAGAACAAGAAAACAATTACCGGTAATTGAATAATATACAATTATTAGGATTGTGAGATTAAACGTGACAATATGTCTTGTTTGGAGAAAATTTGTCTTGCGGGCAGAACGTAGTTTGACGTTTTTGGGGCTTTATTAAATAGCCAGAAGCATATTTCTGTCTGGCCGTGCAGAAAAGATTGTAACTGCACATTAAATGCTTTACGCAAACTACAAACTGAGAGCTAACAAACACGGCTTCCCCAAGCAGCAAGATGCCACCGCAGCAGCCCAGAGGTATGACAATCAGTGATACACTTGACAGCTGAGAAATGCAAAAGACTCCATAAGCTCATCAAAACACATATTTATTTATATTTTCTTTATTTTAACTTTTTTAATTTTTAATTAGGCCTGCGCGATACATTGATTTTGTCGATAAAATCAAATGTTTTTTTCTCCTCTTGCTCCAGCATATTTTTTGCCCTCATGACCTGTCATAGCTCTCGCCCGCACTCTTACTTCCTTAGCGGAGATTCAAAACATGGCTAATGCTAACGCTAACGAGAGCGAGACGTTTATTCCAAAGTCAAGAAAAGTCTTGTCTGTACTTTGGTAACGGTGCAAAATTTGTTTGAAAAAGGCAGCAGCACAAACTTATTCCAGCATCTGAAACCAAAGACTCCGGTAGATTGCGGGCAATGCAAATCTACAAGCCGAAAAAGACGGCAACAACATACACACTCCGGTTAAAATGGCCTATTTTTTATTTTAGGTTTTGTTTGTGGAAACAAGTTTTAAAGTTAAAAGCTCATGCCTGCAATGTTATACATTACTTCAAAGTGCAAGTTTTTGTTATACTACATTGTCATGTTCTTAAAAGCAGGGGCACTATCAGGAATTCTGGGACCCCAACATTTTTGAAAAAAACCCCATTTAATAAAAGTCCATCCATCCATCCATCTTCTTCCGCTTATCCGAGATCGGGTCGCGGTGGCAGCAGCCTAAGCAGGGAAGCCCAGACTTCCCTCTCCCCAGCCATTTCATCCAGCTCCTCCCGGGGGATCCCGAGGCGTTCCCAGGCCAGCCGGGAGACATAGTCTTCCCAACGTGTCCTGGGTCTTCCTACCGGTCGGACGTGCCCGAAACATCTCCCTAGGGAGGCGTTCGGGTGGCATCCTGACCAGATGCCCGAACCACCTCATCTGGCTCCTCTCGAGGCTTTACTTTGAGCTGCTCCCGGACGACAGAGCTTCTCACCCTATCTCTAAGAGAGAGTCCCGCCACCCGGCGGAGGAAGCTCATTTCGGCCGCTTGTACCCGTGATCTTGTCCTTTCGGTCATAACCCAAAGCTCATGACCATAGGTAAATTGAGAGCTTTGCCTTCCGGCTCAGCTCCTTCTTGTATTTGATCCCAATTAAAAAACATGGCTTAGTACTTAGCAGATAAACCGTTGTTGATAAGCACAGAAGTCAGATGTTTCTTATAGTGACCAGGGTTGCACACAGCTCAGGAGAGATTTTATTAGAAGCCGAATAATTCCACCTCCATGTTTGACAGTTGTGCTGTTAGTTGTTGGGCCATACTCAGCATTTCTCCACCTTCAAACACGTGGAGAATAGTTGATGCCAAACAACTACATGTTGGTCTTAACAGACCACATGACATTGACAACTGCACCTGTGCCTTATCAAGCAGGGGGACCTTGCGAGCACTGTAGGATATCAATCCATTACAGCGATTTTGGTAAAATGCTTTTTTCTGGTGACTATGGTCTTAACTCCTTTTGAGATAATCCTCTCCTGTATTTCTGGGCTGGTCTGTTTCCTTTATCAAAATAAAACTTTGCATAGAGCTCCAGAATCAGGGCTACTGACTACCATCTTGTATTTCTTCCATTTCCAAATGGTTGCATTAAGCGTAAGCTTCTTGCTTGTCTGTTCCAGTCTTGAACAGGTCTACAATATTGTCCCTGAGGTACTCTGACAGGTCTTTGCCCATAATGGTGGAGAGGTTTGTGTTACGGTTCAAACACCTGCCGCCTCACACTCTGCTGTGCGCTCTGCTGAGCGCACCTCTGGACACGCCTACGGGCGTTCCTGTTCTACAGCAGCCGCATCTCAGCGCAGCTGCGCTCACTCTGCAATCAACACACCTGACGCTGATGAGAGCACCCCTGCCTTCTTAAGCCAGCGTGTCCTGCATTCCAGTGCCAGAACGTAGCTACTTGTACCAGTACAATAAACCTTACACATCTAGCTTTCCTCGCCTATGTGCTTCCTCGCTCTTTGTGTTTCCCCTCCTTTGTGCTCATCGTGTCTTGTCCTGTGTCGTCATCCAGCAGCTCTGCGTCATTCCCAGGTTTCGAGCTGTGTGTCTCGTCTCCCCGGATTCCCTCTGGACCTCCTGCTGCCTCCCCGGATCTTGACTTCTCGCCTGCCCCCGGACAACGACGCCTCGCTCCAGCCCCTGACCACTTGCCTGTCCCCGGACCTCCGAGCCTGCCTTGCCCTTTCTGGACTTCCGCATCTATCTCAACACGCGCCTTCAACACCTCCCGGTAACCCTCAACATATAATCGCTTCACATAGTCACACCAAATATATTTGGATAAATTACACACATCATTCTTGTGTATTAATACATACACTTCAAGCTAAGCGACGTCCCTGTCTCCCTGCCTTCTCCTTCTCCACTGTACCGTTACAGTTTGAATGCTATGGCAATGTTTCTGTTACAGGCGGCTTTTATTTATACAACAAGCTGAGTTAGGAATACAGTAACTACAGGAACGAGACCAATGTGTGTTTTTCATTGACACATACAGTAACCAGTCTGTGGCGGTCAGAATTTGTTCTGGTTTTTGTTCTTATTTCCCTCAGTTAAATTGGCGCTTAATATCTAATATTGAATATACACTGCAAACTAATTTATAGCCTTTAGATAATATCATGGAAAATGGATTGGTTGTTTTTAACAGTCCGTCTGTCTCTGTTATAATAAACCGGTCATACAAATTCTTGACTGTTTATACAGTAAACTTACAAAATCAGCAAGAGGAAACAATATTCATTTTCTCGACTGTAAATAATAATCTGTTTATTTTGCAGTCTTCTAAAGTGTATTCTTGGGATTTGATAGAAAAAAAAAATATATATATATATTTTCTGTAGTTTTCTGTAAAATCACACTAAATACGCTAAATTTTGCGGTGTTTTGTAAATTAAGAGAAATGTAGATATATGTATTTATATATGCGTGCTTAGTCAATTAGGAGTTATCTTCGAGGTTATTTTTAAAAGGTCAGTAGTTCAGCTGTATAAATCAAAACTGTCGCGTGTCAGTCTTTGACAAATTGTTGTTTTTTCCACCAGGATCAATAAATCAGAGACATTTCCTCAATTTGTCTTGCCTGTACTGCCTGAGACATGATTCGAAACAGTGTTAAGCCATGACAAAGAAAACATTCCCGATATTAGGAATCGAGTTACCCCGTGTGTGTGTGTGTCTGTGTGTTTTCACTATTATAGCACTACAGGGCATGTAGACACCATTCTGGCTTCCTCTACTATTGTGTCTGTGTTTATCTGACTCGGTTGCACTTTCGCTTGCAATGAGGGCATTCAACATATTTGCCATTTAATCACACCACCCAGCTTGATTTATATCATTGGCCACACACACACACACGCACGCACACACGCACACACACACGCACGCACACACGCACACACACACACACACACACACACACACACACACACAGCTACAACATTATTTTGTTATATATAAATAAATAAATTGGGTGGGTGGGTGGGAGAGAACGATAAAATTGTAAAACTGTTGCATATCTTCCCTATGCAACTACATCTGCAACAAATGCTTTTCAAATTAGCATATGCAAAATCAACCTCACTAAAATTAAATAAGCATCTAATTTTTTTTTTAATATTTTGTGGGTTTAGATGGAAAATAAGACAATTCAGTCACATTCCTGAAAGGCTATAAGTGAACATTCACCAGGCGCACCCTCCATATGAATTCCATCCACTACTGTCCATCCGACATGCTTCTGCTCTTATACGCAGAATAAAACAAGCTATTAAGAATCTTTACAATTGTTAAAGTAACTTTAACATTGACATTATTTCATATTTTATGAAGAAGGCTTTTTTTCGTATAGAATATGGATATAAGAAACTAAAGACTGCGAAAAACAGTCACGGTATGACTCACTATGTTTATAAAATAATGCTTAAAAAAAATGCCCCACACTGCTTACAAACGTGTTAAAAACTAATTAACTTAATCCCTCCCATCAAAACAAATGTTTAATTTTAATCTTTCCAGCATACCCAATTGAAATATGTTTCATTTATATGAATATCCTATTAGTCCAGAACATAATAAGGTAATTTATTCAACATTAAAGTGTGAACAGTGAGTATTTCCCCGTCACATGACATTACAATTGTAATCAGAGCAAGTCATATAAACTATTTTCAAGCTTTCTTTAAATGTTCTTGTTTGACGTCAATACCCGTAAGTATCCAGGAGGAAAAGAACACATTTAAATAAAACGCACTTGTACCCAAAAAAACAACAACAATGAGAGAATGGAGTCGTGATCATGTTTCGGAATCGAGGTGTGCTGCAAATATGCACACACGTAGATTTGGAACCCCTACATGCTCTTGTTGATGCATATCGTAATCCCCCAAGTTGTGAAGGTTCCTAAGCCTTTTTACAATATAATATATTGTATTTGTTTTGTTTGGCCATATTCAGAGTGTAGCGACATTTAAATTAATTAGGTACAGCTTTCACATTCTTACAGTAAATACGCCTTTCGTTTTCCATTCTGCTAGGTTTTCCCCTTCCTTTCTTTCTTTCTTTCTTTCTATACAACTGCTGCTGTCTTTGCTGCAGTGAGCTGTGATTGGCTGAATATGTGAGTCAAGTAACTTCAGTGCTGTCAGGGTACGAAGTGTTATTGGCTGCTGCTCCTCCTCCACTCCACCCCTGCCAGCTCCCCACCTCTAGGCAGTTTTAGTGTGGATGAGCGGGCATGCAGATGTGTGCATCAGGTGGGGCTGATTTCGTATAGAAGAAGAGTAGGAGGAGGAGGAGGCGACACTCAGGGCCACCCAAGGTAACAGTATGCTAGCCTCACTACGAGGACAGTGGAGCAAACAGATGCTCGTTATTCCCTTTGACATATTTTCATTCACAGAGGGGCCTCAGTAAGGATAGCTGGGGGATTTTTACCACCTGTGCAGAGTTTGTAGAAGCTGCACAACTTAAGTAATCAAATAGGGATTTAAAAAAAGATCAAATATGGTCTGACTTTTAACAATGTTGGTCATTAGTATTAAAACATGTTGTTGTTATGTTCACTCAACACATGGCAGGACAAGAGATACAGTCAGTTCACTTCAACCTAGCATGCAAGTCAAACTCTATTTTAGCAATCGCAGACTAAACACTCTCAAGTTCCAAGCTGCACATTAAGGCTCAGCAGTATTAGCAAAGCATGCCAGGATCACACATAGACTTTACAATGACACTGGGGTAAAAATATGTGGGTCAGGCCATTGCTGTAAGCCACTTCAAGGGGTCTCCTGTCACACACTCTGAATAAAAATAGCAACAACACATAGAGACTAAACACAATCTATGGACCTCTTCTCAATGCGGTAAAAAAAAGTGTTGAATCATACAAAACGCTGGAGTGAAATGTGAAATAGCAGAGGAATCCTTTTTCTAAGGGACGCTGTTGATGATGATGCAGTATGTGTGAGTGATTTCCACCTGCAGGACAGCCCAGGAAGTGTGATGCTTTGTAAAGTCTGAACTTACCAGTGTGGACACATGCTGCCGTCTAGCCGCTGCAGAGGTTCACACAGCCACCTATACAGGAGAGATACATCAGAGTTATAAGCTATAAAATACAAATATGTCAAAATCAAAACTCTGTCTCACTGGTGTATTGCTTAGTGCACTGTATTGCGCAGCACTGATATGATTATTTGTAATCAAAGAGGTTGTTAGCAGATTGAGGTCTAAGTGTTGCATAACTTGCTATATGGACCTGAATAATTGTACAAACCCCGTTTCCATATGAGTTGGGAAATTGTGTTAGATGTAAATATAAACGGAATACAATGATTTGCAAATCCTTTTCAACCCATATTCAATTGAATGCACTACGAAGACAAGATATTTGATGTTCAAACTCATAAACTTTTTTTTTTTTGCAAATAATAATTAACTTAGAATTTCATGGCTGCAACACGTGCCAAAGTAGTTGGGAAAGGGCATGTTCACCACTGTGTTACATGGCCTTTCCTTTTAACAATACTCAGTAAACGTTTGGGAACTGAAGAGACACATTTTTTAAGCTTCTCAGGTGGAATTCTTTCACATTCTTGCTTGATGTACAGCTTAAGTTGTTCAACAGTCCAGGGGTCTCCGTTGTGGTATTTTAGGCTTCATAATGCGCCACACATTTTCAATGGGAGACAGGTCTGGACTACAGGCAGGCCAGTCTAGTACCCGCACTCTTTTACTATGAAGCCACGTTGATGTAACACGTGGCTTGGCATTGTCTTGCTGAAATAAGCAGGTGCGTCCATGGTAACGTTGCTTGGATGGCAACATATGTTGCTCCAAAACCTGTATGTACCTTTCAGCATTAATGGCGCCTTCACAGATGTGTAAGTTACCCATGTCTTGGGCACCCCCATACCATCACAGATGCTGGCTTTTCAACTTTGCGCCTATAACAATCAATCAATCAATCAATCAATCTTTATTTATATAGCCCTAAATCACAAGTGTCTCAAAGGGCTGCACAAGCCACAACGACATCCTCGGTACAAAGCCCACATACGGGCAAGGAAAAACTCACCCCAGTGAATCCGGATGGTTCTTTTCCTCTTTGGTCCGGAGGACACGACGTCCACATTTTCCAAAAACAATTTGAAATGTAGACTCGTCAGACCACAGAACACTTTTCCACTTTGTATCAGTCCATCTTAGATGAGCTCAGGCCCAGCGAAGCCGACAGCGTTTCTGGGTGTTGTTGATAAATGGTTTTCGCCTTGCATAGGAGAGTTTGAACTTGCACTTACAGATGTAGCAACCAACTGTAGTTATTGACAGTGGGTTTCTGAAGTGTTCCTGAGCCCATGTGGTGATATCCTTTACACACTGATGTCGCTTGTTGATGCAGTACAGCCTGAGGGATCGAAGGTCACGGGTTTAGCGGCTTACGTGCAGTGATTTCTCCAGATTCTCTGAACCCTTTGATGATATTACGGACCGTAGATGGTGAAATCCCTAAATTCCTTGCAATAGCTGGTTGAGAAAGGTTTTTCTTAAACTGTTCAACAATTTGCTCACGCATTTGTTGACAAAGTGGTGACCCTCGCCCCATCCTTGTTTGTGAATGATTGAGCATTTCATGGAATCAACTTTTATACCCAATCATGGCACCCACCTGTTCCCAAATTGCCTGTTCACCTGTGGGATGTTCCAAATAAGTGTTTGATGAGCATTCCGCAACTATATCAGTATTTATTGCCACCTTTCCCAACTTCTTTGTCACGTGTTGCTGGCATCAAATTCTAAAGTTAATAATTATTTGCAAAAAAAAAAAGTTTATCAGTTTGAACATCAAATATGTTGTCTTTGTAGCATATTCAACTGAATATGGGTTGAAAATGATTTGCAAATCATTGTATTCCATTTATATTTACATTTAACACAATTTTCCAACTCATATGGAAACGGGGTTTGTATTAGTATCTGACATTGAAGTTCAATCAGCAGTCTTGGAGTTGAAAGGCAGACGACTGCGGACTGCTGCAGTGTTTTCTGACATGCCCCAAAGAGTTTTCTTCTTGTTGACTAATTCTGTTCCAACCTTTAACCATCAGACTGGCCTCTCCCATTGTACAACCCATGCTTTTGTTTCCAGCATTTGTTCCAATTCCTTTATCGCAATTGTTGCACTCAAACACTTTTGCTTCCTCATTTACCCTAAATGTGACACATTACCAGACATAGCCCCAGATACACAAACAGGATAGAACGATAGTTAAGACAGATAAATGGATGGAGGATTGATTTCATTCATTTTTTGCTTATAGAATCAAAATGGTCTTCTTTATTTGTCACTGGTGGGATTTTTTTAATCGCCCTTGCTCTGGAAGGATGGGATGTCTGCTTTGGTTGCTATGGCACCAGACAGCTCCTCATTTCCTCAGACAACAACTAACTGTGATTGTTGTCTGTGTATTTGCATGCGTGTGCAATTGTGCACAAGAGCAAAGTAGACACGTGTGAGGCTTCCTGAGGGTAGCTTGATGAGGCGCAAAAAAAGTGATTTTGATCAGCGCCTATGTCTAGCTTACTGTGAAATTACTGCGGATAACAACCACTTGGGTTATTCATGAGGGGTAATAGGGTGCAATGTTTAGAAAAGGCTTTAAATCTAATACCTTCATTTACTCACACATTAACAAGATGTGTGTGTGATTGCAAAAAGAAAACTATTTAAGTATATGACAATGAGTTGTACATTGAGTCAGTATTTGGTGTGCCTCTGTAAATTGTCGTGGTACCCAGATCATCCATTTTAACCCATTATTTTTCCCATATTTCACATCCAGCAGAGGGCAGTGTCTGTGTTTTTTCTGACACTGTTGGTAGCAAGTTTCACCAGACCTAGTGCATATACACTAAACCATGTTAAATTACTTTTTGAATAAAAAATGAGGCCACATTTGGATAAAAATGTTAATAATTACCTGTATAATTGAATTGAAATAGTATTCTATGGAAAATAATATACTATTTTATGATAAATTCTACAGTATGGTTCAAAAGACACATGAAAGGCAACCAACTGCTTAAAATGTGATGTAACAATTTTATAAAAAGACAAAAAAAAACATAAGAATAAATAAAAGCCTTTTTAAAATAATATATATATATATATATATATATATATATATATATACATATATATATATATATATATATATATATATATATATATATATATAAAAGTGTTATAACTTATGGTTTTATGAAATCAAATTCACTGTCCAAACATACATATACACATACTGTACATATACAAGCACATATGCATACAAACACTCATGCATATAATCACATTTCATCAAACATATATTATCGTTGTTCCCCGAGGGGAAACTGGATAGCACACAGCACACTGACAAACCTTACCGATTGTACTATAACAATCTACAAGGTTATTACAGTTTGCTTCTCTTTCTTCCCCTACATGTATCTGCTATCTTTTGTAATTGAAGTTATCATTACATATATGTATTGTTGCATTTGAAACAATTGTATTGTAGATAATAGAGGTAATTATTGTTATTATTCATTATCAATAGTGCTATTTCTATTGGTATTTGTATTGCTCCATTTGTAGTGCAATAATGTTCATTGTCATTTTGTGTTATTAATATTTACTTCACTAACTTCACTACTTCTTTGCTATCACTTTTTGTAACATATTTGTACATATCATACTTGCTGATGCTGTTATGTTGTTGTTGTGGTTGTTATTGTTATTGTAATTGTTGTGTGAGTTACTGTTGTTGTCTCTGTCTTATCCCCCTCTTGTCCCCGCAATTATCCCCTCTGTCTTTCTTTCTTCTATCCCCTCCTGCTCCGGTCCGGCTGCGCCAAATAATAATATAAATCAATTCAATACATTCAAATACAAATAAGGCAACAAGAGAAGTATCCCACACTTCTCTTTTGTAAAGTAAATATGTACAGCAAATATGTGCATCGACATCCATATTATGATTTGCCTGGGTAGCTGGACAAAAAAAAAAAAAAATCAAGTTCAAACGATACAGCCTTAATTCCTCAAGGTATGCATATTTGACCCCGCAAAACTCCACTGCATGTACAGGATTCTTAGCGCTTTGACCACAGGTGCAGGGAGTTCAAGTACAGCTTCAAATACCAATGTCAATTACAGAACAAGACCTTCAGGCATCTGCTAGCAAGGTGACGATGAAGAGAGCCACAATGCAAAATAAGAATAGTGTAACATTTTGGATGGTTGAACAGCGAACGCCCAAACATAAATTAAATTGCACTGAAGAGGGCTGTGCATTAAAGTAGCAGTAACATAGGAAAACAAGTTGCCTCTATATTGAAGCTATTATCATCTTATTTATGACACTAAAAGACTAACAAAGTTTGCGAGTAAATAGATATGATCAAAATAGTATTAATCTCACGGAGATACCCGAGCCATTTTGAGAGATAATGGGCAATCCAGTAACGTGATCTGTGAAGTAGAGTTAGAAACCAGAGATCCCTACCCCATCAACAACAATGCTAATCATGCAAACTTTGTGGGAGCCAACAATTTTTTGGGGAGAAATTATGATCCAGAACCTTATATTTTTGAGCCAGAATACAAGGTGGGTCAGCGATAAGTTTTAGAAGCCGAGTGCTAAACGGATGCAGATTTATTGAAACACTATAACATCAGCAGCATCGCAAGGTGCTAAACATACAAACTAACCTGTCTACTACCAGGTGAGAGATGCAAGAATTATACTCTAGAATTAACTTTTACCAAGTTTGAGACAAAGCAGAAGCAGCTGCCGGCTCAGTGTGTCATTGATAGCAGCGAGTAGCATTAGCTCACTGCTATCAATGCACCGCTAAAATAGGCCGTTTGCATTAGCGCTTATAATAACAATATCACTCAAATTTGGTTAATATTCAGGTCATGACATGTAAATGGAATATTGTTGGCGGTTTTGGGGTGTTTTTTAGAGGGTCTTATGGGCGAAATTGAAGACCCTCGATCTGCTGACTCAATTGTTAGCTATTTATTTTTACGATTCAAATGCATTAAAAAAGCCAAGCATATGTGTTCTTGTCTTACATAAGGATTGTGAATGATAGACAATTTTTGTATATTTCCAGTATGACTGATCTGATGATATGGTCAGAGTGAAGAAGCATTTCCATCCTGACGTCATCTGTCCTCAAATTTACGGAAATTGCTGAAGATATTCGGAGCAGAATATTCAAATTGTCCGTCTGAAATTGTGGTGATTCTGTGATGTTTCAACTGTATTTTCACATACTTTATGAATTGTAACTACAATTGAAAGTGGTTTTATGAATACAGTAAAACACAATTGAGGTGGCGACTTGTCCAGGGTGTACCCCGCCTTCCGCCCGATTGTAGCTGAGATAGGCTCCAGCGCCCCCCGCGACCCCAAAGGGAATAAGCGGTAGAAAATGGATGGATGGATGGATAAAACACAATTAAGCAGATAAAGTCAAACAGTTTTTCCATTCTGCTGGTACTTTAAAGATACCGATTCAACGTTACAAATATGGAACAGTTTTGCAAAGATTTACAGTAAACATTGGAAATATGAACCATTTGGCCTGAATGCTGTAGTAATACTAGAAGGGGGGTCTAATAAACATTGCACACATCTGGATTTTTCCCTGCTTTTAATTCTAGTTATTTTACTATTTACCAGACAAGACAATATACAAACACAACTACTTTACTTACCGTATTTTTCGGACTATAAGTCGCAGTTTTTTTCATAGTTTGGCCGGGCTCCAGTGCAACTTATATATGTTTTTTTCCTTCTTTATTATGCATTTTCGGGAAGTGCGACTTATACTCCGGTGCGACTTTTACTCCGAAAAATACGGTAATCTTCTAAATAATGCACATGGTAAAACAGTTGAAGCTACAAGTTAGTGTTCTGACACAAAGCAGCACTTTTGCACTATAGGTACTACTGTACGTGTGTGTATGTGAAGCTGCCGGTGTTGGGTGAAAGAGGTGTTTTTTTTCCACCCTGAGGGGCCTCAAGCTGCGGCAGGGCAGGGTGGAGCTTCGGTGAGGCGCTGCATGGGGCGGGCTGTTTTGGCTGAACTCAGTGACTGTAACAGCACTCGGGGAGCGAGGTCACAGAGTCCAGCATTCCTCTGGAGTGCTGTCTGTTTACACGACTGCTGCTGAGCCTGGGGGAGGCGGCAGCAACGCATAACTACTCTGTCAGATAGCTGCTCAGTCATTTATGTTCATCATCGACCGCGGAGATAAGGATTATTTACCTATAATATAGTATTCTAGGATTTATATCTGTATGCTTGGGCATTTACAGTAACTGATGTATGTGTTTACAGAGCTGGCAAGGTATATGTAAAAAATATCCCACTCCAATAAATCAGAGGAAAAGAAAATTTATTAAATCTGCTCACATAGGGAATGCTTGGACCAATTTTCTATGACTAGCTCCTCTGTGCTGCTGCGTTCACAGTCTAGAAGCCAGATGGTCAGCTCTAGAGGAGCACAACAGAGATGGGGAGTGACACCCAAGCCATGGAGAGACAGTGCTCTGACTGTACTGTGGACTAGGGAGTGGGGGGTATGAATGTCAAAGGCGCCATTGTTACACACACCAGCGTTGTTTCACGTGCAGCGCATGATTCTTACTTTGGGTCTGACCTTAACTGTCCGGTAGGATGTAGCTGTGGCCTCCTGTGCAGGTTAAAGTATAACCGTGTCCGTGTTTTCTCAGGAAAGTGTGTTTATCTAGAGGACCAACGCGGAGGCCCTTTTGTTTAACTAAGTAGCGAGGCTCGCCCTAAAAGTAAAGCTCTGTGAAACGTACAGGAACCAGGTGGCTCTCCAGTCTTCTATTCACTGCAAGTTACTGTAGGTGCATGCAGTGTGCGTGAGGATGTGTTTGTTGACTTACTGTGCAGAAGTAGAAAGCTGATACATATCACATGTCAAAATTTGAGTATCTGGAATATTTGAAGAGAAGCAGTAGCTGAGATTGCAAAAAAAACAATAGTGCAATCAAAAGGAATCCAAATTACATGGTAAAAAAAAAAAAAAAAGTCTTCTTCTTTAAGGTTAGTGTTAGACTCCTCTCCAAACATGCAGTAAGAGTTGTTAATCCTTCTAAAATTAGGTTTGACAACCATACCATTTCTATTCTAATACTGCTCGACATCAAATGTCCTAAAAGACACACTTCATAATGGGATTTCCTAATGTCTTTCCTCTCTTTCTGCTGCTAACTTGAATCTAATTACCGGTAAATTTGAATTTACACAAGGGGGGCCTCAATTCTTCCTCATTTGCCAATTTACAGTAAACCTATTTTGACACTTTATGATAAATAAACATTTCAAAATACCTCGGTACCAAAACACTGCCTATTCAGTTAAAGGGGCCATATTAGAGTTTTTTTCTACATTTAAAACACTTCCTTGTCGTCTACATAACATGTATTTGTGGTGCAATGCTCAAAAGTTTGCATGGATTTTGTTCAAAAGACGATCCTTAAGCCGCTTTCCGACTGTCTCTTCAAAATGCGCCGTTTTGTGACGGTGTCTCCACCCCGTCAGCCATGTGGTAGTTTTTAGCACCTTCCATATCGATGTCGACTTACAGATATAAGCTAGAACTATACACTGAGTTATAGTAGAAAAGGCAACAGCGGAGGATTATAGGATGCATGTGCATGTATGAGCCAGTCTGCCCCACAACAAGAGGATAAAGAAAAATAAGGAACTATTTGATTACAACTTTGGAATACAAATTGAATAAAAATGGCAGAGTCGCACAAATCTCTTTGGTTAAACATCTACCATGTATGGAGATATCCGCTGATGTAACTATGGCAAAATACGTCACAATCGCCTCAAATTCCAAATGGCTCGTTTGGAATGAGGTGAATGTGTTAAATTAATTAAGAAAGATAAGTTTGTTTTTCATAATATGACCCCTTTAATACAGGCTTTAAGATTTCACAGCTTAATTGTTTCAAAATTCAAACAAATCAGAGTTGAACCAGCATCCTAGGTTGTATGGTGTTTAACCTCAGAGTACGTATCCAGTTTTCCACTTGTGTTTGACAACCACCGTTCGTGCTTTACCTACTACAGTAGGTAAAGCACGAACAAAATGAAAACATATTTGTTATTCATTATTCCATTCTTCTTTCTGCAATACAAAAAAAGGCATAAAGGTGGGTCTGCATTGTATTGAAAACATTATAATAGTATGTCTACTGCCATGACTGATATAACATGGAAATATCTTTCAGAAGATTTCATCATATTCACAAAACAGGGTTGGGTGTTGGCTGCTGTTTAACAAAATCCCTTCAAGCAGCTGTATACTTTCATGCACCAATACACAGTCATACTTAAAAAAAAACCTGGAGCAGTTTTCTATTTCAAGATTTGGCTGATATGGAATGCATGTATATTTGAAGAGATTAGATAAACTATTGCACCACAATAATGCTCCCTTCAGACGTGAATAAAACTGTTTTGACCTTCACTTTCTTTTGATTAAATTTGAAATGATGCTAATAAAACTGCTGGGTCAGAAATACATTATAATTACGTTATAATCTGGGGAATGTTTTTCTGCCTCCAAAGAGGATGCACACTTCACAAGTATAGCTGGCAGCAGATATGATAGTACTGATTCATTTTTAATTGTACAATTTTTTACCTTTTACAGTTATTTTATCACCATAGAGTGTGTGCTTTTTGTGTGATAAATCAAAAGTACTAAAATGCAAAAATAATTTTGTTCGTTGGTGCAATCCATCTTTGAACAATTTTGAACAGTATTTTAAGTCAAAGCATAATCATTTTGTAACATAAATGTACCAATGAGTACTTCAAGTAAAACGTGCTTATGTAAGCTGGGTTTTTTTTTAAACCTTTATTTTGTTAGCGCAGTCAGACCGGATGTTGTGCACAGCATTATTATTGTGAATGCTGGACGTGTGCTGCTGTTTTGAAGGGTGCTAGTGCCTATAAAGTTATGTTCAATGACCTGGCATCTGTATTATTGTCCACACAGTGGCCTAGTGGTTAGAGTGTCCGCCCTGAGATCGGTAGGTTGTGAGTTCAAACCCCGGCCGAGGCATACCAAAGACTATAAAAATGGGACCCATTACCTCCCTGCTTGGCACTCAGCATCAAGGGTTGGAATTGGGGGTTAAATCACCAAAAATGATTCCCGGGCGCGGCACCGCTGTTGCCCATTGCTCCCCTCACCTCCCAGGGGGTGAACAAGGGGATGGGTCAAATGCAGAGGACAAATTTCGCCACACCTACTGTGTGTGTGACAATCATTGGTAATTTAACTTTAACTTTTAACACAACAACACAAACAGATTAGATGTGTTGCAGGAGTCTGGGTTCGTAGTTAGTTCGCAGACTTAGTCAGTGTTTCAAGTGGCCGTTTTCGACATAGTTTAGTTCAAAGAGGGGGCAGGAGTGTTTTGGGGACGAATGAGCAGTCCCCTACACATAATTTCCCCAGATAATTGCTCCTTCTCCTCACAATCACATCATTTCAGTATCATTTGCTGTATGACAATTTCCGTGATATTCCGCATTTAACAGTAGATTACGATTTTATTGGTCAATTCCGTGATTCGGTCCACGATTCTGTTCAGGGTGGCGAGCTACCTGTTGGAAACCGGTGATGCAGAAGCTGCTGGCAGTAAGAACAAGACCCTTAACTAAAATTACCACAATACAAATTATGATGCTACAATTTTTACACAGTAATATTTAACATTTAAATCCCATCTCAGGAACAGCTCAACCAACCATGACCAACCTTGACCAGAACTAACTTCCGCCTTAACCGCTTAAAAATAAGCAAGAATATTGTAAGCTGAATTATTGAGCACAATTCCCATTATTAGTAATCAAAATGCATTAAGTCAAGCTTCTGTTTTTGGCTTGTCTCACTACCTCTCACTACCTTACAACGTCTACGGATCTCAGCTTTTGTTGGGCTATGGCAGGACTTCAGGGGGACGCAATGAGGTGTAATAAATGTAACTTACTTCACCGGGTATTATTTATTTATTTTTATTGTGATTACTTATGGAGTATATTGTGAATAAATTGAGAACAGGAAGTGAACAAAAGTTTTAGCAACTGTTGTGTAAAGGAAAAGGGGTAAGATTAAATAAGCTATGCTTCTTCCTACTCCTTTTCGAACATGTTGAATAGAGAAACTGGAAATTGTGCTGTATCATGCTGTACGCATGCATGTTCGAAATAAACTCAAACCTAAACTCAAACAGGCAGAGGTGACTTTCAGCATTAGTGTCTTTCTCCACAAACAAATTAATATTATCAGGTTCTCTATAATATTACAACCCAAGGAGAGCGTGTACACATTTTTTATTGAGAACCACTCGGCTCGAGTAATACATTTTACTTTTTATTTAGCATTCTGTTATTTGGTGATGTAAACACTGCAGTAACCTTTTAGACCACGCTATTTAATAACCATCGGATCCTAAACAAAGCTCCATTTCTAAAATCTAATTTCAGATGGATTACACAGCTTCCAATAAATACCATTGGAAGATGTTTCAGTATGACATCAGCAGCAGATGGTTTTCTTCTTGCTGTGATGCTCGGGTCAATCGTAACATCTAGGGGTCAAGGATGGCAAACATAGTGAAGTAGGTTCACACATATGAGTCACGATTGTCAAACTTTTAACTCGTCAGATGAGCCATCAGAAAAGGACAGAGATGCAACATCTGGTTCTGAGGGGGTAATTACAGATGCTCGTCAACACTCTCAATGCGATGCTTATTCTAGTACTGCTAAAGAGACTGATTTCTTGAAAGCAACTACTATTTACAGTGAATGACTGCATTATAACTACTAAGCAAAGCAAAAAATATGAGTTGTGTTGCAACGACATGATGTGGTGTGAACAAACAAGAGCAAAGACCAGGGGCAAGGTATTAATGTTAAAAGTCACACCAACAAAACCACAACAACAACCATCTTCAAGTTGTCATTAGTTCAACTGGAGTTCAAGTTGGGAAGTAAGTGGACTAATCTTTGTTGCTTATCGTGCCTATCTTGTGTGTCTTAGGCCAACAAATGATGACCACATGCTGTTGGGCTAAGGGCAAAGAGGAGAACAGCTATGACAAAGGAAAGTTATCGACAAAGGCACATGGAAACTTGAAAGGACAGCTGTACAATGAAGAAGATGAAGATAAAGAAATAAAGAAATTAAAAAAAGATGTGAAGAGGTTAAAGCGGGGGTCGGCAACCCGCGGCTCTCGAGCTGCATGCGGCTCTTTAATGCCGCCCTAGTGAACCCCTTGGGCATTTTTAAAAAAGGATTGAAAATGGAAAAAGACGGGGGGGAAATAAATGTTTTTGTTTTGGTATGTTTTTTGTATGAGGACAAACAGGACACAAATCTTCCCAATTGTTAGAAAGCCCACTGTTTAATATGTTTGTGTTTATGCTTCACTGATGAGAGTATTTGGTGAACATCCTTTTGTCCTAGTAATTTTGGCGTTTTTTGAACTCACCATAGTCGGACTGTGATGCAACAGTTTGCTTACATGTAAAATCTTCCACTCCTTCTTTGTCTCATTTTGTCCACCAAACGTTTAATACCGTGCGTGAATGTACAAAGGTGCGCTTTGTTGATGTTATTGATTTGTTGGAGTGCCAATCTGGTCAGTGCAGGACTGCAAGCTAATCAATGCTAACATACTATTTAGGCTAGATGTATGTACATATTGTATCATTATGCCTCATTTGTAGGTATATATGAGCTCTTTTAATATCCTTTACTTTTATCCTCTGTGTATTTAATTTATATTTGCATCTCTCGTGTCACATTATCTGTATGTAATATTGGCTACATTTCTGATAGTTGTTTGTGTGCCATGTTGTTCCAGACCACATCAAACATTACCCAGCTTGCCAAAGATTGTAAAAAACCTATTAAAAGAAGACAGCCCACCATTTCCTTTAACTTGGACACACACATCTATACCTTTGGCCATTAAAAGCCAGCAATTTTCAGGAGTTATCTCACCTTCTTAATAGTCTTTGATTTACTAATGGCTTCTAATGTTGTAAAAATGTGAAGAATAAATATTACATTTCAGCATTTCTATCAACAAAGATTGCTTCAGCCTGCGACACATAGTCATATGACAGTAGGCTATTATAGCTAATATAGACACTTACGTCATGTGTTGCCTTCATTATAAGACTTATATACGGCTTTTCATTTTTTGCGGCTCCAGACAGATTTGTTTTTTGGTATTTTTGGTCCAATGTAGCTCTTTCAACGTTTTGGGTTGCCAACCCTTGGGTTAGAGGGATGGGGAGGTACAGTAGGTAAAGATGTATGTTAACGATTGTCAAGTATTACTCAGTGAAAACGTAGACACTAGGGGTGTAACGGTACACAAAAATGTTGGTTTGGTACGTACCTCGGTTTAGAGGTCATGGTTCGGTTCATTTTCGGTACAGTAAGAAATCAACAAAATATAAATTTTTTTGGTTATTTATTTACTAGGGGTGTAACGGTACACAAAAATTTCGGTTCGGTACGTACCTCGGTTTAGAGGTCACGGTTCGGTTCATTTTCAGTACAGTAAAAAAACAACAAAATATAAATTTTTTGGTTATTTATTTACCAAATTTGTAAACAATGGCATAACAGACATATACACACAGGGTCCATTGCCAGGGTTAATGTGGTCAACATATATAAAAAAAAAAACTAAATAAGATAAGGCTCAGAATGGTTTCTTAACAAAACTTTTCTACATATAAAGTGCTTTTTTTGATTGATTGAGACTTTTATTAGTAGATTGCACAGTACAGTACATATTCCGTACAATTGACCACTAAATAGTAACATCCCAATAAGTTTTTCAACTTGTTTAAGTCGGGGTCCACGTTAATCAAGAGCTGGACGAAGTGGCTGAGGAGAGGGAAGTCTGGGTTTCCCTGCTTAGGCTGCTGCCCCCGTGACCCGACCTCGGATAAGCGGAAGAAGATGGATGGATGGAAGTTGTTGCTCAGATTAAATAAAATGACAAAACTTTTCTTCTACATAAAAAAAGTGCAACATTAAACAGTTTCAAGTCAATTCAGCCTCAGATTAACTTTTCTTTCCCCCCGAGCTTGGCTAACTTGGCAGTAAGAGGTGGGAGCTGTTTGCTCATCTATCTTTGTTGAAGCGATGTTCACTTGGGGGTGGTGCCGCTTCAAATGGGTTAGCACGTTTGACGTGTTGGCAGAAGCATGCCTTACCGCTGCTGAACAACGTCGGCAAACCTCCGTCCTCCGCACCGCACAGCCGAAGTGTTCCCAAACGGGAGATCATAACGAGGCAGGAGGGTCTTCCAGCTCTGGCTTTTACATGTTGTCGTAGCCCGATCGTTGCTAGCATGCCGTGTGTTGTGCCTCAGTGTGCATTGTTTACACAACGTGCGCTACGCTACTTAATATGTCCGTGTGGAAACTTGTTCGATACATCTCCGGACCGAACCGAAGCCCCCGTACCGAAACGGTTCGATACAAATCACGTACCGTTACACCCCTATTATTTACCAAATTTGTAAACAATGGCTTTATCCTTTTAACATTGGGAACACTATAACAATTCTGCCCACGTTAATCAACATTAAACTGCCTCAAGTTGTTGCTAAGATTAAATAAAATGACAAAACAAAACTTTTCTTCTACATATAAAAAGTGCAACATTAAACAGTTTCAAGTCAACTCATCATGCTTAATTTATTAGAGCATTTGGGAAGCCTGTAGTTGATTTTTATTATGTAAATGTTATATTTTTATCAACATGTGATAGCAGGGACCCTGCCATTCAAAACTAGGCTGCTCCATTACCAATGATTAATGTAACTATAGCTGAAAAATGAGTACATTAGCATTAGGAGAGACTATCATCCCTGAACACCATGGAGTTCATGTAGGCTTTATGATGCAGTTACATTATTATGTCAACTATCAGAGACAGAAACTCTTCATTTAACATAATGTCGTTTTTTGCTGCTTCAACACAGCTCAATCAACACAGAAAAAGGTAAAGTGAAATAACAGACAGACAGGGCTTTGCTGTCCGTAACACACACACACACACACACACACACACACACACACACACACACACACACACAAAAACGCAAAATGAGCTAACGTTACGCTAAAAGCGAATAAGCCTTCACCTCAAGCCAGGACTGCGAGCGAGCTGAGCTGCCTTTTATATTTCTAGAAGGTCAACGGGCTCATAGTGATGTTACTAGTAGTTGACTGGGAGGTGTTTATCATAATTTGGGGAGAGTCCGCTGCCAGATGCTTACCTGCTAAACGCTAAGTACTGACTGCATGCGCTCTGAATACGCACTGCTGATTGGCTGTTACCGCTCTGAATATGCACTGCTGATTGGCTGTTACCGCTCTGCGTGTAACCAATCAGATGGTTGTGTGGGTGGGACAATGCTGGGGGCTGTGTAGAGTACTGACAAAGAAGAGGCAGAAAGCGGAGCAGCTTGTTAAGACTTTAGCTACTTCATATGTTTGTGTGGAAACTCGTTCGGTACACCTCCGAACCGAACCAAAACCTCCGTACCGAAACGGTTCAATACAAATACACGTACCGTTACACCCCTAGTAGACACTCAGTAGTCTTGAACTATAATACCAGAAATTGATATTGATTTTACTGCAATGATAAATTGGTACAATAAAAATGCAGAATATTTTAGATACCACTGTGCGCAAAAAGCACTACAAAAAACATAGGGCCTGATTTACTAAGATCCAAATACCATGCGCTAAAAAGCGTGTACAATCTACATCATATCTATACAATCATTGGAGAGAGGCTGCACTTACTCCACTCAAAACGCAAAAAATGCAGAGTTAAAACTTTTTTTTTTTTTTCTTACAACAAAAATGTTCATAATATATATTTTATGTGAAAAAGCGGACAAAATACTAAAGGACACCAAAACGCATCAGTTTAATTGGTTTTATTCAGCTCCTTAGCCATGTGTGGAACTGTCAGTTTGCAAGTCCTTCTGACACGTGCTAAATAAAACGCAAAATAGTGGTGAGTGATGATAAATCACATTTCGCGTGCTAAATAATTATATTTGTATCTTCTCTTACCAGTATTGTTTGGCGTTTTGATGATCGACATATATTTTGCATATGCCTTATTCTGCTCACTTAGCAGACACAATCTACTTTGCACACGTTTTTTGCTATCAGAATTGCACGTCTTTTAGTACACGCAAACGTTTAGTAAATCAGGCCCGTACAGTAGACCAGGGCTATTCAACGAATTGTTCTCGAGGCCACATTTCCAAAAAGCTAAGGATTGGGGGCGTCAGACTTTTACCTTCACCATTATTGTTATTTTGAGAACCAGCATCCTCTGTAGTGGACATTTGTTTTTGATATTTTTTTTTTGTCAGACTTAAACATTTCTGAAAAAAAAATATCCCTGTTTTTTAAAAAACAGGTGTCTATTGCAGTGGACGTTAGCCATTATGAGGTTAAAATCAGTCAAGTTTTACCAGGTTAGACTGATCCAGGTTACCTCTTATTATACTGTATTTAATTTGCTGCAAAAATGTTAGTCTCCGTCTTTGAACTGAACTCATGGGGGTCTGGTGTCATTCCAGGGCTGAATTAGGCTCCTGGACCGCCAGTTGAATAGCACTGGCATAGACCGTATGCTACAGTATCTCATATCATGTTCTTGTATCGCACGCAGTATACTGTAAATTCAACACTGCCATTATTCCCTAAATAGCTGGCAAAACAAGTGAGTACCAAGATAGTTGTGTCTTGCCTTCTGTCAAGAATAGATGTGCCTTGCTCCAGGGCTGCATGAGTGCTGCCTGCTGCGATTCATTGAGGGGAAACAAGAATTACAACATGTACTGTGCCATTTCCTTAGGAAACTGGACCGCATGGCAATTTTCCAACATGATAACGAGCCCAAACACATGGCAACTGTCTTGCTGAAAAAAGGTAGAGGCGACTATGACTCAAGGCCTTTTTAACATGCACCAGCTCATTTACGTTATCATGGAGCAGTGGAAGAAGAATCGAGTAACAACCCGTGCAGCTCTAGTAAATTCCATAGGCTCCAAGAGCATTAAGGTTGTGCTAAATAACAATGGTGCTGACACAAAATACTAACGCTTATGTTATCACTTTGGACATGCTTGTTGCAAGGTGTACTGTGTATAGAGTTAATTCAGCAAATCTATACTTATACGGCTTTCAAAGCTGTACACTGACTATTCTAAGTTATATAATAAATATAATTATATTGTCATATGATGTGAGAGCCCCGCAACCCCAATAGGGACAAGTGGTAGAAAATGGGTGGAATGGATGGATGGATGGATGATGTGAGGGGTTTTGCGACATGAAGTTTGACATGCATACCAGAAGCCAACTTGAAAATCTCTCTTTGTTGTCTCAAGTCTGGGAACAAACACTTGAGTCTCAGTACTAGCCTGTAGGTGAGAAGTTGATCTCCAACCTAAATGACTTGTTGAAAACACTGCACAGCATGAGTCCTGCCTGCCTTTGTTTTCAATAAGCACACCAGCCCTTTTACCTTTGAACAAACTTAAAAAGCTGCTGCAGACCTCAACGTGTCCAAGGCACCTGCTGTTGCTCTCTCAAGAGATGGATGGACCAACAAGGTCATCAAGAAATATTTAACAGACGCTGTCTTTTACATCACCCCACAATAGGAAATTATAGCCAGTTTTCTGCAAAGTTGCTTCATTTTAAAGGAACAAAATATAAAGTCAATCAAAAAGTTGAGGGCTCTAACTTAAAAGCCTGAAGGTTAAAGTCATACAAAACCCTCATCATGTGTATGAACCCTGTTGACGTTTAAGAGAATATACGCACACGAGTCGCTTGACAGAAACTATTCACTGCTTCCAAAAACAGGCATTGATTTATTTTCTAAATTATAATTTCCAGATGTTTAATTTAAAATGCTTCCAAATACAGTAAATCATGTTTTAGTAAGTAAAAAAAGGTTTAGACACTTTTTGTATAGAGCTCAATAAAGACACACTTCTAAAAGATTACATCTACATGCACGTTTATCTTGATTTTTTACTTTTTATTTGGGCCGTTCTTATGATTCCACTACAGTCGGGTACCAGAGGTGACAAAAGAAGAAAATAGAACAATAGAAGTGTGTGAATGTGTGTGTGAATGGGTGAATGTGGAAATAGTGTCAAAGCGCTTTGAGTTCCTTAAAAAAGGTAGAAAAGCGCTATACAAGTATAACCCATTTACCATTTATACATTTAAAGCAATACAATATAGCCAAGTAGACAATAATCGATCATAACTACATAGGGACTCAGTCATCACTAGTGTTCGGCATATAACTTTAAAAAAAGGTAAGTACAGTGGTGCTTCAACTAACGAGTGCCTCCATTTTTGTGTGTTTTAAGATACAATATGTCTCTCAGCTAACTGTTATGCTTTAAATTCTGAGAAAGAAATGGAGTTACAAGCATCCCCAACGATAGTTGATGTGGCAAATGTGAGAATGAATCCTGGAAGATCCGCCCAAAACATCCAGTCTTACTCGCTAGCATTAGCTTATAGCTGGAGATGGACATAAGTGTGTTTTTCCAACCATTGGAGAGGAGAAACTCAGTGAGACAAACACTGCTGATAAGAAGCAGCAGAAGATATACAGTTGCGATCAAAAGTTTACATACACTTGTAAAGAACATAATGTAATGGCTGTCTTGAGTTTCCAATACTTTCTACAACTCTTATTTTGTTTATGATAAGAGTGATTGGAGCACATACTTGTTGGTCACAAAAAACATTCATGAAGTTTGGTTCTTTTATGAATTTATTATGGGTCTACTGAAAATGTGACCAAATCTGCTTGTAATTAATAAGTGACAGAGGAACAATTATATTGATTGTACAACATATCTAGGTTGGGTGTCCAAAAATGTGCTCTTGCATGAGAAACTAGTCAGGGGGCGACCAGGTGGCACTAAAGCAACTTCAAAGCAAAGTATTAATCAAAAAACACGACTCAGAACCACAAGAGTAATCTCCTCAAGCATGTACCAGAATTTACTGTATGTATTGTAATCATTTTACAGTACTTTGCAGAGGAAAGAGATCCTAACAGCAACAATAGAGGCATTGAGTGATGGTGGAATCTAAATATCCTGGTCCGGTCAATAAATCAGTCATGACTACTCTGTTTGGTAAGCTGTAAAAGGGGAACTGTACTTTTTTTGGAATTCTATATATGCATACAGATAATGGGAGTACTATATTGCACTCATAAAGCCCTCTAAAAAACAACCAAATCCTGCCAACAATACTTAATTTACATCTCGTGACCTGAATATTACCAAGTATTAGCAATATTGTTGCTATAAACGCTAATGCAGACGATCTATTTTTAGCGGCGCAGTGATCACAGAGAGCTAACTAGTTTATGCAGCTACAGTATTAACATACTGAGCTGCTGCTGCGTTGCCTATGGGTTGGTAAAAGTTAATACTATATTATAAATCATGCCTCTCACTTGTATAGTACAAGGTTGTGGCCATAAACCGGGAAGTTGGTCAACTTTGACATTCAACTTAGAACTGGAGATGGCGAGAAAGACACAAAAAGACTCTCGTTGGTGCTCACCTGTTTTTTTAACCTATGTGAGGAGGATTGTTTAAAACTTCATCTAAACGGGACAATATAAACATCCCATCAGTCAGCATCTAAGTGAGAGCAGACATTGTACAGTAAGTGATTGTTTTATGTTTTTAGTTACGGTAGTTATTTGTTTAGCATTTAGCAATACTGCTGCATGATGCTTAGTGTTTTACCAGAGCTGGATCTGTTTATCACTCACTGTCTAAAACATGTAGCTCATCCTCATTATATTCAGACTTAAAACTATAAGATTCTGGATCATCATTTGTCTTAAAAGTAGTCTTTGATGGCTCTCGTGAGGTCTGCCATGATTAGTAGTTGTTGTTGGTAATGTTAAAGAGAATAGTGAATGTTGTAATGCATCTGTGAAATGAATACATCGCCATATGCTTAAAATGAGCAAAATGCGTAAATATTACATGTTATATGAGTGTGCCTGTTATTACATTTTATATATACTCACAGCATGCATATAAAACATTAATGGATGTTTTTAGATGTTTTAAGGTGCTTTATAGGTGGAATATACTTTTGCTAGCATTTGTTTACAAGTTAAAATGCATTTAAAAAAAAGAAAAACATATGTGTGCTTGTCACACAAAAAGATTGCTAGTAAAATTTGAGGTTACACCATGCTCAATAATGAGCTATATGTATGTATGTACCGGTACGTAGATTTTCAATTTACTTGTCCAGCACGCTTATATCCATACCGCCCAATGAACTCCTATACTGCTACACCTGCAAGAGGGAACATTTTGTAAGAGGGAATAGTTGTAGAACAATGGAGATTTATATCAAAAAGTTATGTCACTTAAAGACAGCAAATTGAAAGTGTTACATACAGTATATATTGTCACTATATCTAAAAAACTCCAGTCAGGTTTTCTTTCCCCTGCACGAATGCAGCTAGTAGTGCCATGGTGCCTTTGGTTTGTTATAGGATTATTTAGTGAAATGGTGTGTGATCATTGCAAGGATAGCGCCTATTCAGCCCTTAAACCTCATGATAATATAGGAGATTGATACATTTATTTTTGATCCACCGCCTCATTTTAACTACTATAACTTTAACTTCCAAACAAGAAACTATTTTTCTGACAGCAAAAACTCTACAATTGTATTTATCATGTTGAGGCATTGTTGGTTAATGTCTCTTTTCATTAACAAATCCCCTGATAAAACATTTGCTAATAATCTACAATAATCCCTGAACAGCAGCATTAGGACGACAAGTGAAACACATCTAAAGCATACAAATGCAGAGGGGAAAAACCACTATTCATGTATTGTCTGATGTCTAATGATTTTATGACAAAATTGCCACCTTCTGACATTACGTTAAATTAGTAAGCGGCGATATTAAGGCAAAATATTTCAAAAATATTCAAGAATGTAATCATGGCAAGTGCGACTGTGCTTATTTTCCATAGAGGTCATCTGCTAAGAATGTGAAGCATGCAAGGCCTTCAACATATAACCTTCTTTCCAACAATGACTTCAGTTTTTTGCAAATGATTATCATTCTGATCCTCACAAAAAGTGTGCTTAGGTTTAGGTTTGGAATATGTTTGAAATTGATGTAAAGCAATTTTCCAAAGTGCCTTACTGGTGATCATTTTCTTTAGCAATTAAAAAAAGCATTGTTAAATGGGCTTTATTGTGTATTTTCTTAACATGATGCCGATAATGAAGCCTGAAGAAATATGCTGTGCTTACACCTCTTCCTGAAAACAGCAATATAATTAATAGCAGTGATCAGGGTGATGAACAGCATGAGCAATTCACATTTTGTCTCTAAATATAGATGTGTGCAAGAATACAATATTGCTTGCAGCTACCTACCAACCTTTTGCACAGGCCTGAATTTGACCTATGGGGTTCTTGCGTTTTTTTCCTCTGAAAATGTTTTTAAAAAATGTCACATCTCGCAAACTATCAGGATGCACCCCAAAATGGATTGTTCCCTGGTTAACTACTTTTACTAGCAAACAAACAAATGACAATTGAAACACTGAGCTTAACAACATCTCGGGAAGCAGCGTCCTCTGCAATGGACGTTTCTTGTTGGTCCAATTTCAGGAAAAAAATGCTTAAATGTCCACTGCAGAGGACGCTGTTTCTCAGAAGAATACGGCAACTGTTTATATTTACAATACTTGATTGTGTGACCATAACTTGATCATAACTAATGAAGAGAGTATTTTTGACACACTTTAAGGAAGGTATCCCTCCTTTTTTAAAATCAATAATAGCAAAATTGACATCGTTTATGAGGAAAACCAAATGACTAATTAATGTGTTTTTTGATGTGTGGTTGTCCTTATAGTGTAGCAGCTCTTCTTAGCAGTTAGCACATTAGCTATTAGGCATAATTGAATCAAGTATGAAAAGTGTAACACATTTCTTTTAGGTATTTCTTGGGACTGCGATTAATGCCTACATATTGTTTGGCTCTGTGCAGAAAGATAACTTTTTCCCTGTTGCAAAATCTTCCAACACATGTGAGTTACTTAAATAGAGTATGTTTATAAGGCATTAAAACTATTTGAGTGTACATTTAACCTTTTCTGCAAGTTGGACTAGCAGTAGTGAATGTGGTCTGCTATGAAGCAATACACCACTCAGTCATTTTACTTCCTGTGTTTGCCCGAGTGTGTGTTTATTCCTGTGCCAGAGAGATGTAAATAAACCAGAGCAGCTGAGTTTAATCCAAAGGTGAAACCCAAGCCCCAGTCATCATGAAATTCAACAAACAACGGTGCACTTATAAACACACACAACCACATCACTAGACACTACATGTACACACTTAAAAAAGCTTGTGTGAAGACTCACGAAATAAGTGCCGCCTGTTTTGTGTGAGGCAGCAAATTGTTAGGAAAAGTCAAAAGCGTGTCACAACCTTCAATAACTATTTGTAAGGCACCTACCTTTTGTCACACCGCTCTGCTTGCTGTCAGCGCTTGACTGCTGCAAGGAAAGTTGGTCCCCTCAGATTTCTTTCGACTCAAGATGGAGGCAGAAACTTCCCAAATACATTCCTTTGTTATGTTCAGTCTGTCAGGTCCACTTCTGCCTCTCCCCTGCTGACTGCTGCACGAGCTGCTAACATGACAGCATGGGTAAACAAGCAGTTGAACTGAGACACATACACGTACACACACACTAACACACACACACACACGCACATACACACACACACACACACACGTACACACAGGTGCATGCTGACCCCCAGCGAATACAAACAGAGATGCACGGCCAGCTAAGAAGAGCACAGTATGAAGCAGCCCCTTTGCCAGTGCTCTTGTGTTGAAACTCCAACCTTACTCCACTTCCCTTCTCCTCCTCCTCCTCCCCACTCCCTCTCTCCCAACAACTCCAGGACAGAACACAAAAGAAAAACACTCAGAAAGTTCCAGTTTTCTTATGCTTTTGCCGTACATTGCTGTAAATTAAAAATAAATAAATGAATAAATAAAAAACTGTCATGAGATTCTCATGCTGTCTTATTGGATTTGGAGCAAATCGCTGCAGGATAAAGTTGAAGTAAATGTTATCGGAAATAAACTTCCTCCTGAGAAGCAGCGTCTTCTTGAGTGGACGTTTTCACATTTCGGGGAAAAAAATAGCCATTTTATGCAAAACATAATTACCCACTGCAGGGGATACTGAAAATATAATAGTTTCATTAAGTTTGGACAGTTTTGAAAGCTTATCATCACTCAAGTTTCCCGAGGCGGTGTTTACAAGAATGGCGGTATTTGAAATTATTCAATTTGAGCTTTTATGTCCACAAGCATCAAATTAACATGCTTTTTGCAATGTCAGTTTGGAAAATACTTTGATGGCCATGTTGATTGTTGTTACAAATTCTGTCGACAGTGTGGAAATAGCAGCATTGAAGATTTTTTTTTTTCTCAACAATAACCACAAAGCTTTAGGCATTTTATTTTGATTTATGTCACATGTGAAGGGCATGTTAAGCTTTTCTGTGTTTATTAAAAGCATGGTTATGGATTTAATTTATGGTGAACATGCACACAGTTACAATATAGTATGACATATATTTCCACTTTCTTATTACATTTGTTCACTTCCTATGCTCAAATTGTACCACAAACACATTAAATAAAGACGTAAATAATCGATAAAAGTTTGCATGAATAAATGGTTGTTTGTAAATTGTGATTCCCATAATGATATTAATAAGATGACCCTATTTTAAGGTTCAAAATGTTTATTTGGATTATTTCTCCTTGTACTTTGTAAACACTTGTGACAAGCAATAAACCTTTCATGATTAAACAATAGCTGCAAAAATATTTATTTTAAAATAAAGATGTGAGGGAAAAACAATGTTTTTAGTGTTTCCTTTGTTTTCAAAATATATTGTTTTTATTAACATTTAATCAGTCCATTGTTCACTGTATTATCAATTTACCTAAATTAGTCAAATGTCTTTTTAAAGCCTTCTGTTTTGATGCTCTTTGTGCTGTTAAATTTATATTAAACACTAATTTCCTTTTTTTGCTGTTGTTGTTGTTATTGTGCCTTTTCCAGAAACTAATAAAACGTAATAGTGATTAGCAAAAATGCATTCATTGCAATGGGGAAAGACTTAATTTAAAAGGCTATTGGCATGTTTTCAACCCTTGAAAAAAATAAAATAAAATATATATATATATATATATATACATACATATATATATATATATATATATACATATATATATATATAACCTATAGCCTTTTAGATACTTAAGATAACACTCTTAGCAAGTTCTGAGCAAATACATTATGTATATTTAGTATTTAGCATGTGATTATTCACAAAAACGTATCGAATTTAAGATATTTTAGACAACTGTTACCATGTTTTCAACAAATAAATTACATATATTTAGTAAAAAAATAAATTATCTTGTATATGACATTCTGACAATAAAATCGCATGCCTCCAAATATTGGGGTATCTTTCAAAGTTATGCAAGCAAGTAATTTACTCGGATTATCACGGTATAAAAGTGTGATTAATCTGATTAAAAAAGTAGTATGTGTAAATATATACATATATATATATATATGACTCATACATAGTTAGTTTTAAACTGGTTTTATGATAACTAACACAATAAGGTAAAGCTTCTTTGTCCGAGTTTAAAGTTAACTGAATAAAATACTAAAAAGTTTATTCTACCGTATTTTCCGCACTATAAGGTGCGCCTAAAAACCTCCAATTTTCTCAAAAGCTGACAGTGTGCCTTATAATCCGGTGCGCCTTATATATGGACCAATATTGAGCCACAACAGGCCTCTACTGTAGCGTCTATTCTATGCGCCTTATAATGCGGTGCACCTTATATATGAACTAAGTTTTAAAATAGGCCATTCATTGAAGGTGCGCCTTATAATCCGGTGCGCCTTATAGTGCAGAAAATACGGTATGTATTTTACATATAAATCAAGAATCTTAAATGTTGCAAGAGTTAAGGGATTTGGTTCATCACGAGCTGGAGAAACAAGCATGCGCGTTTGCTCCAGTTGGACTCAGACGTCCGTTCTAAGCCTCCCGAGACGTGGCCTCTAACTCGTGACAGCTGTGTCAAACTCCATTAGCAAAGAAGATGACTGTCTCTGTTGTTCAAACGCTGCACATCTTTCTAAGGTATATGCATTTGACAGTAGCACACGAACACAAGTGCACTGGTATATACGATGTATTTATCAGGGCCCCTAACTTTAGGTGTTCCCACATTAGATGGAAAATGAACCTGCCTAGTGGCACAGGGCTGGAGTCCTACAGTGATCAAAGGTTAACATGACCAGCAAATGTAATTTGTAGTTTGGCCAGAAAATGACCTCATACTCCTTTGACACCGTCTCTAAGGAAACTAAACTCTCAGTTCCTCCAGTGTCGTCGCTGATGTCATTATAGCTACCCCAATCTAAGCAGGCTGAATAAAACAAAAATCCCCTCACCAAACTCTCACCTGCACCAAGAGACGTATGTGGACCGCTATCAAGTCAGACAGGACAATGTTTGGGCAGGAAAATATGAGGATGGAGCTCCATAACCTAATTATATGCAATATTAGGAGGTGAAACAGCATTTAAATTAAGATGGAAAAACATAGACTCACTGTGGTAAAGCAATAAAGGTTCTATAAATCACAACAAAATATTAGCTATCATTGTACCTGTGACTAGCACAATTATTTAGTAATGTATTGTATTTGCTATATTTCACATGTAAATACTACATTTTATTCTTTTAGAGTGACCTTTATCATCTGTCTATCATGGTTGCAGAAATATTTATTAATATGCGCTGTCCCTGTAACAAGTAAACTAAAGTGTTCAAAGTATGAAATACATATTTAATGAAAATACAAAGGCAGACAATTAATGTGTAGTCTAAAACACTGCTGAAACAATGCAACTCAATTAAATCTACAAATGTAATACATTTACATTTGGGGGAAAAAACAGCAATTTAAAGAACATTTGTTGTTTTGAACTAAGATGACATGAAGGTGAGAGATGCTGATCTTTGCTGCTATATGTGGAATTAAATTATGGAATGGATTAAGCAAAGCAATCAAACAATGTACTAATATGATCCACTTCAAGAAACTCTTCAAACTTAAAGTGTTTACAAAGTACAAAGAAGAAGAACCATGATAAACATTCTGAATTTATTTAACTCATCCATTCTTTCATTCTTTCACTCACAAAATAATCTTACTTATCTCAACATATGAAATGTAACTTACTTCACCAATTATTATTTATTTACTTATTTTATTGTGATTACTTATGGAGTATATTGTGAATAAATTGAGAACAGGAAGTGAACAAAAGTTTTAGCAACTGTTATGTAAAAGAAAAGGGGTAGGATTAAATAAGCTTTGCTTCTTCCTACTCCTTTTCGAACATGTTGAAAAGCGAAACTGGAGATTGTGATGTATCATGTTGTATACTTGCATGTTCGAAATAAACTCAAACTCAAACTCAAACTCAATTATGTCGTCTGCTGTAGGAAAACATCTGAATAAGTTGGTATTAAGAAGGGGTGTCAACTCGTTTTCATTGAGGGCCACATCACAGTTATGGCTGACCTCAGAGGGTCACTTGTGACGGTCAATAATATGAATATGAATGTTTAAGGTTTCGCTTCATAATATTATTACATGACTGTATGCGTTTGAATTTTTTTAACGAACACTCCAAAATCTGTGGATAAATATAATTTTTAATTTTTTTTTCATTTATTTATTTATTTCAGGCAATGACATAAAAAAGTACAAAGTTGACAACACATAATATAAATTAATATAGTGCAAAAGGTAATGTATAGTATGTAATGCATGATTGTCCAGTTTTGCCAATATTTACCTTTTTACAGCATTTAACAGAAAATGGAAAAATAGTACCACTGTTTTACAGTTTAAAAAAAATCAAATTTACAGTGTTTTTTTATCCAGCACTACCTTGAGCTAATGCAACGAAATTGCGTTCTTATCTGTACTGTAGAGTTCAAATTTGAATGACAATAAAAAGGAAGTCTAAGTCTCTAAGTCTAGTCTATATTATTAGTAAATAGAGAAAGAGCAATTTTTTTTATTTTTACTGTAAAATTCTGTCAATTGAGTTGCCAGTTTTTCTTTACCATAAAATCTAAGGTTGTTTTTAAAATGTATTACTGTAAATGGAAAAACGGTACCACATTTTTTTCCAATGATAAAATGGTAGTTCAGTTGCTAGAATTTTCATGTAAAATCAATTTGATGGATAACTTGCTTTGAAATCATAAGTCAAGCAGATATCTAAGGTTTTGTTTTTTTTAAACATGTTTGTATTCTATAATATGTTGCTGCGTTATTAGACATTATTAAAGTTTTAAAAGACAGGCGATAGGTACATTTTTTCAGTCAAAATGAAGAAAAATAATACATTTAGTAAGAAAAGATTAAGTACTTTATTGATGAACATTATTTCTAGGCTTTTGTGGGCCATATAAAATGATGTGGCAGGCAATATCTGGCCCCAGGGTCTTGAGTTTGACACCTGCAGTATAAAGGAACAAAAGTTACACAACACTTAAAACAATGTAATTATTAGTACTGTATTTAAAATAATTTTATGAAGGATTGACCTCCTGGCCTGTTTTTCAAGTTGCATAGGTTGCAACATTCTAAATTTAAATAACATTTTAGACATACAGTAAGTGTTGTTTAGTATCTTAATGTTTTGTACTTTTTCAAATTTTACCCCACAACAAAGAACAACCGAATCAAACTAGGGTAACAATATGCAACTCAAACAGAACAATACAGCGAGCATTATGTGTGAAAGTAAGTGTTGAATGTAAAGTCGTGGCTCTCATAAAGTGATCCTCTCGACGAGCTGTTCACTGGGGAACAGGAGGTAGCGCCATCTAGTGTTCAAACCTCATATAGCTCGGCGATATAATAGTGTGCTTTTAAAAACATAGTTAACATGTAATTGAACTGATTATTTTATGCAATGTAACGACCGCCACAGCACAGAAAATAAATTTTTTTTTTGATTAAATAATGTTTTACTTACTGTGAATAATATACATCGAAGCTTATTACAAAGTTGTATGCCCCCTCATACCTGACAATGACGCAACCACCTCGAAAATACTCTTAAATAATCATAAAACACTGTTTTGACCGATAATATTAAGCAAGGAAGCACTTTTTTGACAAGTTGTATAGGCCATAAACCAGCTATCGACGAAAGTCCCGAGCTAGCTAGCATATGTCAAACGTTCCCCTTTACATCAAAACATAGTTATCCAACTCATTTAAAGTGAACACTTCTTTACTCAAACTCACCTCTGCTGGAAGACAACTTCAAATACCATACAGTATTTGCATTAGTTGGACTAAATGCATGAGATAATTGTACCTTTACCTTTCAATTGGCTGTGTGGATCGATCCAAATATCGATATGATCGATTTTAGTTGTATTACTGATATTGTTATACGTTTGGAAAAACTCCATAGGAAAAAGTCCTAGGACACAACCAAATGACTAAATAATATAGTTATGATAAAAATATCAATAAAAAATGAACCAATGGTAGTTTTTGCTTGTTCATGTTTGCACTGCAGTGCTGACAATTTTTCCTCTATTGTAAAAGGAAATTACTGTATTTTTAAAAAAATATTATTTTTATAAAATATTTTTTCTGGGGTGGCCTAAAATATGTGTTTTATTCTGATAAAAGGAAATGAATGTATTTTTTTCTAAATTATTATTATTTTTATAAAATCTATTTTCTGGGGTGGCCTAAAATATGTGTTTTATTCTGATTATATGATCTCGAAAAATATAGAGTAGAAAGTATTGGTATTGACCGTAAAGAAATAAGCACTTTACAGAGGCGAAAATGAGTCAGAATCGTCATTGTTCGTATACTCTCTGTATTAACGTATAAACCTGAATATAAATAAACAATAACAATTAAAATAATTCCACACACATACAAATACTTTGTATCGCTTTAATATTAAATGCAGACTACAGTTAAATGAAATGTGATAAAAGTGGAATAAAAAAATTGAAAAGCATTATGGTTGCAAAGCCGATTAAATGAATGGATGTCATAAACATCTGACTTATTTAGTAGTGGAGGTTATTAAAACTGCATGGCGTCTTTATTGTTCGTGGCCTCATAATAATAACTGTTGGTGGAACAGAATGGCAAATGATATGACATTTGTTGGAATAAAAACAGGTAGAATAAACAACCCACTTCCGCTATGTCAACAATGATAAGTTCCTCCCTGTCAACATTTCTTTTGTGCTTTTTTTTTTTTAATCGCCACTAGTCAAATAATAGTTTATGTCATATGGAAAATATTCCTGCAGTACAAGTCTCTGTCATCTGTCACAGTGTATTGGTGGGCAAGAGAACACAAAGTGAGTCTAGCTACGGTTTGCTGTGATCTTCACATTCCTGAGCTGTGCACCTCAATACGTTTACCCCCTCATTGACAAGATGCCTTTCCTGGAAGCCAGACACGTTTCGTTTTTTTCTTGTTGTTTTGGCGTCATTGGGTTTGAATTGAAGCAGTGTAGCTAAAAATAAATATTGATTTTTGCAGTTCCAGAGGGTAAAAGGAAGCGGCGTGTTCTTTAGTCTTGCATTAGCATTTCCCTCCAGTTGAAGCTATGATTTGGTCCATGTGTCAGCGGCAGGATGGGCGGGTCAACCAGCTGCCACACACCTGTCTCGCCCATTTCTTCACAAGCACAAAATCCCAAGTAGGGAATCTGCACAAAAGACACCGCAGAGTGTTATTGCGAGAAGAAGAACAATAAGAAGCTAATAGAGTGTGACGCAAGCAGCATCTGGCTGACCTTCCGCACAACTTGGACGAAGTCCTTGGAGTTTTGTGGGCTGAGTCCTTGTATCTGGCGAGTGCAGGCCTCCAGGGAGGAAGCATGGGCCACAATCAGGACCTTGTTTCCTGTGTCAGAGGTAGAGATCAGAGACGCAAAATGCACAGAGCCTGCTATATGCTGTATATGGGCCAGTCCACAGAACAACAAGTTTGATTTGTAAATCTCAAATCAAACTTACATCCCTGTCTTTTTTTCTAATCGAAATCTGATAGTACACATGTTGAACTTCTCTCAGGCAACTTTATTTAAATGTTGTACATTTCCCCTAAGGCAATATGGCTCATTTGAGTAACAGGACTGAAAGCAACAGGAATTATTTTTTAGCAGAAAAGTTGCTCACATTAAAGGGAGTCCACAAAATAAATGGGAAGGGGGAAAAAAAATAAACATCAAGAAACAGTCTGTCTTTGAACCCATTTGTAGTTTTATGAATTAGTTATCAATATTTCAAGTGTTCATTGTATCGTTAACCTTAAAAAAAGCAAACTATATCAACACAAATTGGTTTAAAAAACAAAACACTGTATTGACGTTTTACTCGTTTTTTACCACAATGATTTTAAAGTAGACACCAGAAGGAAGTAAAATCACATACTCAGATCTCCTTGTCAAATTACTGTATTGTTTCAATTACTGTATTTTTCGGACTATAAGTCGCAGTTTTTTTCATAGTTTGGCCGGGGGTGTGACTTATACTCAGGAGCGACTTATGTGTGAAATTATTAACACATTACCGTAAAATATCAAATAATATTATTTAGCTCATTCACGTAAGAGACTAGACGTATAAGATTTCATGGGATTTAGCGATTAGGAGTGACAGATTGTTTGGTAAATGTATAGCATGTTCTATATGTTATAGTTATTTGAATGACTCTTACCATAATATGTTACGTTAACATACCAGGCACGTTCTCAGTTGGTTATTTATGCGTCATATAACGTACACTTATTCAGCCTGTTGTTCACTATTCTTTATTTATTTTAAATTGCCTTTCAAATGTCTATTCTTGGTGTTGGGTTTTATCAAATAAATTTCCACAAAAAATGCGACTTATACTCCAGTGCGACTTATATATGTTTTTTCCTTCTTTATTATGCATTTTCAGCCGGTGCGACTTATACTCCGGAGCGACTTATACTCCGAAAAATACGGTAATTACAAGTATTAATAGTAGTAATAAAATATAATTAAGAGAAACGCCACCAAAGGCTTCCTTATTGTCCTCTGTCTGCTCTGCCGACCACAAGTTGCAGACATTCTCCGTGTACGTTTTACACTTGAAAACTGCTTGTCTATCTTTATGTATTATGTTCCAACACATTTACCCAGACAAGTTAAGACCATTTCAGAACTTTGAGAGACAAAGAGAGATTATCATCACACTTCAACATCTCTGTCAGGTAAATGCATTGCAAATGAAAATGCTTTTAATTGTCTTACCGTGGACAAATAAAGGTTAAATAAATATATAAATAGATTAAACTAGGAAGTGAGGACGCCAATGTGTTGTTAAATATATGCTACATTACCCAGAATGCTTAGGGGCTGTAGCGAGAAGCAGATAGATGTCTGTGAAATTGTGCCGATTGAGCAATAAAGAGTTGATATATTGTATTGTTCCTGATTGGTCTACACAGGAAACAAAAGTTATGATTAGACAGTTGACACGCGCTTGATTGATAAAAATGATGCTGAGTGGTCAAAATGTACGGGGAGGTTGCGAGTATTGAACAAACCTGTGAGGCAGCTCATAATTCACAGGAATTGGTTGAATTTGCGTAAAATGGCGCAAATGGAACATTGCAAATTACTGAAGGGACGGAAAAAATAATTTAAGTAACAGGACTGTGCTTAGATTTTGAGATAGCAAACGTATATAATGCAAAATACTGTGAATAATGTGACGAGTGACATAGCCCACATTTTTTTTAAAGGGGGTAATGATTCGGGATGGGCAGTGTTTACATTTTAACTGATACTAGTACAAAATCAGTAATTGAAATACATTGGCAGTGTTTAAACAGTGCCTGAATCGATACTAAAAAATTGAAAAACAAACATTTTTGTAAAAAAACTGAACAAAACAAAAACATTTATTCCTTTGGAATTGTTTGATATTCAAGTTGAAACTCGTAATTGAAATGCTTTGATTATATAAATCAGGTACAAAAATCCACAACGAATTGTTACAATTATTGCAGCAATATAGAAACCAAGAGAACGTGCAAAAAGCGACTTTTGTAACATTCATACTCCTAATTTCGGGGGTTCGTGAATGCAACCTTGCTTGACTTAACCGTCATCGGTGCATTATGAAAGTGCTGTTGTTTTTGTGGCTACTGGCGAGCCTAGCGCTGTAGTGCTAGCGGTGGTATGAGGGCTTCTGTTGGCCTGGTAAGGTCGGCAGTAAAGTTTGAAAAGAGCGTCAGACTGTGTGGTTCTTTCGGGACGCTACATTACTCACAAGTCGTTATTTGCACAATATCATCACCATGCACTTGTTGCAGTTGGTTGAGACTGCATTCATTCAGCACCGAAATGAAGCACTGATAGCTTCTTCTTTTTTCCGTTGGTACCGTTTACATTGGGACCGGTGCCATCATGCAACTGTCTTTAGTGCCCATCCGTACGAATACGACTGAGTAACACATGTTAAAGTGAATTGTTCTTTTTTTTGTTTGTTTGTTTTTAAAGAAAATAAACTTTAAGTGTATTTGGGATAAGAAGTAAAAAATAATGGGTAAAAATGACCAAATCTGAAGCATATAAATGATTATATTTCATTGTCAAATCTATTTTGAGGAAACATTCAAAGGAAACAAAAGCTATTTTTCAGATCAATGTGCAAAACACTTTGCTTAATAAAAAACATGTTTTACTCAATTATGTTGTGTTTTTATACATTTTATTTCTTGGAGACGTAAATGGCACAGATTCAGTGAAATGACACTCGTATACATAAATATACAGTACATATAAGCGGTAGAAAATGGATGGATGGAATATAACATGCAACTTGCAGCACTTGCATATAAAGAGTGAAAAAGCACTGTGTTTAAAGTGTTCAATTTAAAAAAATAAATGTTACCCAGGTTTTTGCACTCTGACAGGATTTCCCGTGTCACTTGGAAGCTCCGGCTTATGTAGGTGTCATAAGACTCAGAAACCACCAGCTTGTTAATGGAAATATGAGGTCTACAGACAAAGGATTGGAAGAGGGCATTAGTATTTGTATTGGGTAATTAGCATACTGATGTCCGTACCTGTAGGTTGTGTCCACACCCAGGTTTGCAGCAGCAAGCTCTGTTGGGGGGATCCAGGTGGGTAAACTTGTGCCTGAAACCCATTTGGTCCACTCAAAAAGTCCGGGTTCCACACGGATTTTTGTCTTGCCCTCCTGTTGGAGACCTGAAACAAAAAAAGCAGTCAGAGCTAGCCACAATCTTGTCCCAATTTGTTACAGTATAGTTAGAGTTATGTGAGCAAGATAGGACACAATCACTTTGACTGTTCAGTGGGAAAAATTATTGTCAAAAATATGTCTCTTTTCTTTTTGTATACTGTCTGAATTATTGTGCGGCCAAACACTGCGCCTATCAAACCAGCCTGTTTGCCCGCTTCTCATTCGATGGAATAAAGTGCCCAAAGAATCCCACATGTTGGTGACTCAGTCTTGTTGAGTTAATCAGTTGAATTACGACATCATGGGGTGTGCCCTAAATTGGCACGTTTGGTATGTTTAAAATAGCCATATTAGAAGCCTCCAAAAAGCAATAATCACCTCAGACAGAGTTTATGTAAATGAATCAATGTGTGGATCAACTAAAGTTTACAAATTTGGGCTATTGAAGTTTATTTAACATGTTAATTTGAGACAAGCGACTATTTTATCAGTTATGTAATCTGGGTGGACAGGAGGGCCAAATAATACAATAAACTGATGCAATGTAGTGTATTTCCAACATTGTGTTGTATGTATTTGCACAACTAGTTATGTGGCTATGTGGTACATGCTGTTGGTTTGAATTAATATACATATGTCTTCCAGAGTGAATCATAATTAGGGATGGGTACCGAATTCAGTACTTTAACAGGCACTGACCGGATTCTGCCAGGTATCAATTCACGTAAAATCAAACTACATATTTTGATACCTTTGTTGTACGTGACGTCACGTTCGGTTGCAGACTCAAGACAGCGAGAACACTTGGCGAGCAAACAGGCACTCAAGCAGCACTCAGAGCAGATTCAGTCGGACTGCCTCTAGGTAATCTTACAATTTTACATGCCAAGAAAGTAAATATGCTGGATAAAAACACTCTGAAGTACAGTAAGGCTCCACTTTTCAATTGGATTTCTATAGACATTCTACCGATTAGCATTGGCGATTTTACATGGCGATTTCAACCCCTTCAAATTTGGTAATGAAAACTAAACTAAGATACATTTTGCTACCAAACAGCTAGTGTGTAATACATACAGTATTTACAGTATAAAACACTTTTAGGGCTCAACAATAGACTGGACTTAGCTTAATTGCAAAGACTACTTCTTGACTAGGCAACACTCTGCAGTCTGCACACTACTGCCATCCAACATCTTCGATTTGAACCTGCATGCAAAGTATACTACGGCATATAATACAGTACTTGCAAATGAGACTTAGACGTGTAAAAAAAACAAGATATAAAAATTGGACAGCACAGTTATTACTTCACTGTTAAATGTTAAAAAATAGATTTCATTATTAAACAAATCAACATTTAGTAACACATGAACACAGACAGAAGTACCAAAAATTGGAAAATTGCTATCATTGAGTATCGATTCCCAGGTATCTGGAATTGGTACCGTATCAATTCAAATGTGAAAAGATATCCAACCCTATTCATAAAACCTTTTGAAAAACATACACATTAAATTTGCATAACCCATGCTAGAGTATTAATAAACCGGTAGATACCATAATATATTAAAGTTGTATACAGTTATGCATGAGTAGTTTTATACATATTTCTCTTATATAAAGATGCATGTCTCTATTCAGTCATTCACAAGATGAGATAAGTAAAAAATAAAAACACTCCAACGACAAGCTGAAGATGCTTCACTGTGTTACTGAATGAATAATTAGGCTGGGGTCCTACCCTGCAGAATGTGCTGAGCAGTCTGGACGCAGCGAAGTGAGGGAGAGCAATAAACAAAGTCTACTGTGGTGTGGCTTTCCAACAAGGCTTCACCTGCGATGGAGCAATCACAGTATGATTAAACCTGCAGGAATAAGTCACATCATTGGGAGGATCTTGCTTCAACTGACAATACTGATCTCCCCCTTTATGTGTCTTTTGTCTGAACTATACCAACCTACAAGACGGGCCTGAGTGGAGCCAAACACAGTAATTGGACAATCTTTGTCATAGTCCCGGTGACCCCCGCTTCTGGATGGCAGGCTGGACGGCATGTTGAGATTTGAGCGTATGTATCGACCTACACATGCAAACACAATAATCTTCAGTGTGCTTAATCTTAGCATGTTTAGCATCACGTGTGTCATTTGTCCACACCTTTAGCATCAAAGCACTGAGTCACCCAATGTTTCCCAAACACAACATCCATCCTCTCCCCGTGTCGACACACAAACAGTCTCATCCTGGACAGAGACGAATGACCAGCTGCCCGCGTCACCTGAAATAAGGAAGACAAGAGGTCAGTCACACCAGAGGTCTTCAACAAGCGGGTCGTACAATATTTGGTTGATTAGACTTTTAACATTTCCCCCACAATCTTTCCAAAAAATTACATGTTTTAGAAATGCACATTAACATTGATCCAACACATTGTAGTGAACAGATAAAAGGAGGCAGAAGACATCTTTCACATTCAGCTATACACAGGAGCGCTTGCAAGCAGGGCGCCTTTTTTTTCCACCTGTCTTCCAACAAGAAGGACCAGCCCGTATCACCAAGTGCTGTCAGGTTTCCTGTAATTGACCCGTGAGCCCATTTTTAGCGAACAAAAAAACACAAGCAGAACAGAGATAAGACCCGCCCAATAACCAAACAATTGCAAAAACTACTTTTTGCTGCCATTTAAAACATTTGAGTTTTGCCTTCAAAGCCTTCTTGTATCGAGAGACTTACTTTCTGAGTTTGTAAACAACAACAAAAAACACCAAAAAATCATTTTGTAATAAGAACAAGAAAAGACAGTATTGTTTATATACTGATACTGTACTAGGTATCAATAGCATCGACATCTGGATCGATCAACCCCACTTTACATTGAAGCTTTAGCGGTTAGCTTCTTACACCGTACTGCTCAGTGTCCGTGTGTACCATGCTTAGCCATTACATTTCCTTTAGTCCTCCAGTGATTAAACGTAAAAGAAACTCAGTTTGTATTACACCATGGTGATGAGGATTAGTACCTTAGAAGTGGCTTCGAATCGTGGATAGACAACGTGTTCGATTTGAGCCAGTGATCTGGCAAGACACGCACCCTAATGTAATTAATGCAACCCCTACATGTGTGTAACAAAGAATATGGAAAGGTAATTGTGGTAAAAAAAAACAAGGTAAAACATTTATTTTGGGAGCGAACGTCATCGCATATGTTTGAGTTGCATAACAAAAGTTTTATTCAAACACTGAGGACATGTTAGCATCTACAAACATTTGTCCCTTATCATACTATATCAGATATACTTTTTTTTTAGTTTGGTTCTTTAAGACTATAAATATGGTTTTATTGTATTAGTTATACTTGTTCATTTTCATCTGGATACACAAGTTTGTTTTTTTAACATTTTAAGTCATGTAAAAAAAATAATATATAGCAATGCTCTTGTGGTAAATGTGCAATTTCAATATTATGTACTTTTATGGAAAGTTTATTTCAAATATTTTCCAATAAAAATAGACATTCAGGCTTAAAAGTGTTTTTTTTTTTCTTTCAATTAATCGAACAAATTAATCAATAGATTACTCGATTACTAAAATAATCGATAGCTGCTGCCCTATAGATATTTGAAGAAAAAAAAACACTGCATGCATCCCAGCATTTTATTAGTCTACTTTTTTAACCATCCATCCATCCATCCATCCATCTTCTTCCGCTTATCCGAGGTCGGGTCGTGGGGGCAGCAGCCTAAGCAGGGAAGCCCAGACTTCCCTCTCCCCAGCCACTTCGTCCAGCTCCTCCCGGGGGATCCCGAGGCGTTCCCAGGCCAGCCGGGAGACATAGTCTTCCCAACGTGTCCTGGGTCTTCCCCGTGGCCTCCTACCGGTCGTACGTGCCCTAAACACCTCCGTAGGGAGGCGCTCGGGTGGCATCCTGACCAGATGCCCGAACCACCTCATCTGGCTCCTCTCGATGTGGAGGAGCAGCGGCTTTACTTTGAGCTCCCCCCGGATGACAGAGCTTCTCACCCTATCTCTAAGGGAGAGCCCCGCCACTCGGCGGAAGAAACTCATTTCGGCCGCTTTTACCCGTGATCTTGTCCTTTCGGTCATAACCCAAACTCGTGACCATAGGTGAGGATGGGAACGTAGATCGACCGGTAAATTGAGAGCTTTGCCTTCCAGCTCAGCTCCTTCTTCACCACAACGGATCGATACAGCGTCCGCATTACTGAAGACGCCGCACCGATCCGCCTGTCGATCTCACGATCCACTCTTCCCTCACTCGTGAACAAGACTCCGAGGTACTTGAACTCTTCCACTTGGGGCAAGATCTCCTCCCCAACCCGGAGATGGCACTCCACCCTTTTCCAGGCGGGAACCATGGACTCAGACTTGGAGGTGCTGATTCTCATCCCAGTCGCTTCACACTCAGCTGCGAACCGATCCAGTGAGAGCTGAAGATCCTGGCCAGATGAAGCCATCAGGACCACATCATCTGCAAAAAGCAGAGACCTAATCCTGCAGCCACCAAACCGGATCCCCTCAACGCCTTGACTGCGCCTAAAAATTCTGTCCATAAAAGTTATGAACAGAATCGGTGACAAAGGGCAGCCTTGGCGGAGTCCAACCCTCACCGGAGTCCAACCTTCACCGGAAACGTGTCCGACTTACTGCCGGCAATGCGAACCAAGCTCTGACACTGATCATACAGGGAGCGGACCGCCACAATCAGACAGTCCGAAACCCCATACTCTCTGAGCACTCCCCACAGGACTTCCCGAGGGACACGGTCGAATGCCTTCTCCAAGTCCACAAAGCACATGTAGACTGGTTGGGCAAACTCCCATGCACCTTCAAGGACCCTGCCGAGAGTATAGAGCTGGTCCACAGTTCCACGACCAGGACGAAAACCACACTGTTCCTCCTGAATCCGAGGTTCGACTATCCGGCGTAGCCTCCTCTCCAGTACACCTGAATAGACCTTACCGGGAAGGCTGAGGAGTGTGATCCCACGATAGTTAGAACACACCCTCCGGTTCCCCTTTTTAAAGAGAGGAACCACCACCCCGGTCTGCTAATCCAGAGGTACCGCCCCCGATGTCCACGCGATGCTGCAGAGTCTTGTCAACCAAGACAGCCCCACAGCATCCAGAGCCTTAAGGAACTCCGGGCGGATCTCATCCACCCCCGGGGCCTTGCCACCGAGGAGCTTTTTAACTACCTCAGCAACCTCATCCCCAGAAATAGGAGAGCCCACCACAGATTCCCCAGGAACTGCTTCCTCATAGGAAGACGTGTTGGTGGGATTGAGGAGGTCTTCGAAGTATTCCCTCCACCGATCCACAACTTCCGCAGTCGAGGTCAGCAGAACACCATCCTCACCATACACGGTGTTGGTAGTGCACTGCTTCCCCTTCCTGAGGCGGCGGATGGTGGTCCAGAATTGCTTCGAAGCCGTCCGGAAGTCGTTTTCCATGGCCTCGCCAAACTCCTCCCATGTCCGAGTTTTTGCCTCCGCGACCGCTGAAGCCGCACACCGCTTGGCCTTTCGGTACCTGTCCGCTGCCTCCGGAGTTCTATGAGCCAAAAGAACCCGATAGGACTCCTTCTTCTGCTTGACGGCATCCCTCACCGTCGGTGTCCACCAACGGGTTCTAGGATTACCGCCACGACAGGCACCAACCACCTTGCGGCCACAGCTCCAATCAGCCGCCTCGACAATAGAGGTGCGGAACATGGTCCACTCGGACTCAATGTCCAGCACCTCCCTCGTGACATGTTCAAAGTTCTTCCGGAGGTGGGAATTGAAACTCTCTCTGACAGGAGACTCTGCCAGACGTTCCCAGCAAACCCTCACAATGCGTTTGGGCCTGCCAGGTCTGTCCGGCATCGTCCCCCACCATCGCAGCCAACTCACCACCAGGTGGTGATCGGTAGAAAGCTCCGCCCCTCTCTTCACCCGAGTGTCCAAAACATGAGGCCGCAAATCCGATGACACAACTACAAAGTTGATCATGGAACTGCGGCCTAGGGTGTCCTGGTGCCAAGTGCACATATGGACACCCTTATGCTTGAACATGGTGTTCGTTATGGACAATCCGTGACGGGCACAAAAGTCCAATAACAAAACACCACTCGAGTTCAGATTCGGGCGGCCATTCTTCCCAATCACGCCTCTCCAGGTTTCACTGTCGTTGCCAACATGAGCGTTGAAGTCCCCCAGTAGAACGAGGGAATCACCCGGGGGAGCACCCTCAAGTACTCCCTCGAGTGAATCCAAAAAGGGTGGGTACTCTGAGCTGCCGTTTGGCGCGTGAGCGCAAACAACAGTCAGGACCCGTCCCCCCACCCGAAGGCGGAGGGAAGCTACCCTCTCGTCCACCGGGTTGAACTCCAACATGCAGGCTCTGAGCCGGGGGGCAACAAGAATTGCAACCCCAGCCCGTCGCCTCTCACTGCTGGCAACGCCAGAGTGGAAGAGAGTCCAGCCCCTCTCGAGAGAACTGGTTCCAGAACCCGTGCTGTGCATCGAGGTGAGTCTGACTATATCCAACCGGAACTTCTCTACCTCGCGCACTAGCTCAGGCTCCTTCCCCCCCAGCGAGGTGACGTTCCACGTCCCAAGAGCTAGCTTCTGTAGCCGAGGATCGGACCGCCAAGTGCCCTGCCTTCGGCTGCCGCCCAGCTCACACTGCACCCGACCTCTATGGCCCCTGCTATGGGTGGTGAGCCCATTGGAGGGGGGACCCACGTTGCCTCTTTGGGCTGTGCCCGGCCGGGCCCCATGGGGACAGGCCCGGCCACCAGGCGCTCGCCATCGTGCCCCAACTCCGGGCCTGGCTCCGGAGGGGGGCCCCGGTGACCCGCGTCCGGGCGAGGGAAATCTGAGTCTCGGTTCTTGCATTTCCATAGAAGTCTTCTTTTTTAACCAATTGTCCTTATTGGGGTCACAGGTATGATGGAGCCTATCACAGCTGACTTAGGGCAGGAGGCAGGGTATACCCTGGACAGGTCACCAGCTAATCGCAGAGCACATACAGACAATCATTCAATCATTCACATCTCTTATTACCGGTAATTTAACATGCCTTTCTTTGTGGATGTGTGAGGAAACAAATCCGTACAACACGCAAACTCCACACACACACAGAGTCCGCAACAGAGCTCAAAACCCCCAATCTCCTGCCACAATGCTGAACATTTGGCCACAGTGCAAAAAAGCATATTATTATTATTAGTATTAACATTTTACGTTTTTATCAGTACATTATGTCCTTTTGCTGTTGTTTGTGTTTGGTTTTCTTGTTCTAGCGTACTTTTATAATGTCCCGAGGTGCAAGCCCCAAATACAGAACATACACTATGGTAGTGCTTTTCAATTATTTTCTGTTACGCCCCCCCAAGGAAGAAGAAAATATTTTGCACCCCCCCAACTCTCCACTATGACTATAAATAGAATGATTTAGCTATAAAATTGTTATAACTATACCTTTGCATAACATTGTAAGCTTATTAACATTAAAGGAACCAACACGCTGGCCTTTCCTCGTCTCCCAATGTATTGGGACAGCTGTGGATTTCAATGTCAAGCAATGACCACATAATCCTACATGGCTTGTATAGTACCTGTATGGTAGGACAGAGGCCAGTGAGGCTGGGAGGATCCACCAGACTGTCAAGCAGACTATCAGTGTGTTGCCCATCAAATAGTAATCCACTAACGGTGCTGCCGGAGTTAGACGCAGCAGTACAGTTGAGAACAGAATGAGATCTAAAGATGGAACACAAGATGCTTTGTTTATTACAATTCAAAAATGAGTACTTTATGAAACATTCTTCTCCTTCTCACCCATGGACAACCCAAGTGTCCGATTCATCAGCGCGACTGACATAGTTTTCAGGCAGCAGGCCAGACAGCCCCGTGTTCAGCGAAGTGCCGTACACCCAGCCCTCACTGGCACTGCTTTGCTCCATTGGAGCCATGAAGATGAAGTCTCCAGGCACCAGCTCGAGCTCGTCGTCATTTTGAGGCACGTAGGGGTACATGACTTGCAGTGTCTAGCAGAAACAATTATAGAAAAAGTGGAAGTAATTGTTTTGAATGTTAAGAAAAAAGGGGTGTCAACTCAGGTCAAATTCAGTCTAGAGAGGAAGCAGCCCTACTTCGTGATTAGCAAAGCGAATATCCCTAGAGAAGAGCACGGCCAACCAGTCGCAGCCTGTCGACACGTCCACACTCTTGGCCAACTTCTCCAAGATTGGAAGATGGCTGGCTTGGAAGTGGTAGGCCAACGTGACATGCAGCTGTTTCTTGTGAGGCTCAACATGCACATCTGTTGATAAAGTGTGCACTCCAATGACAAATTGTTTTGGCAATTGACTTTTAAAATGTATAAATAACGCTGGTATGGTAAGGTAATTGTGATGCAGACTTAAATAATAAGAACCTGCTTTAGTTTCCGCTTCGGTGGCAAAATCAGCCGCAAAACTCTTCAGCACCTCTGCAACCTGCTCATCCACGAAGAGGCCGATAAAAGTGGAGGAGGTGTACAACTCCAGGGGCAGGGGCATGGGGACACGGCCTTTCCACTTGGTCACGGTGGACTGGAGGGCCTCGGACAGAGCCTCCACCTTCCCATCAGCACACTATGAAGTCAATAAAACAGTGGAGACATCAACTTAAATGGTAAGAAAACAGCAAAATCAAAGATTTAAAATGTATTTCTTGAACAAAGAATTCCACGTCATCAAACAAGTTGTTACAATGTTGTGGCTAACTAATGTACACGATACATCAGTCCGCAGGGGTCTTCAACCCGCCGCTCGTCCATGCCTTTCAGAATAGCTTGGCAGAGGGTTTTAAAAATGTGACATGCTCTTAGCACGGTTAACACATCTGCTATACGGTGGCCGAACGATCAAATATTTTAAATGGCTCTTCTACATGAACAATGGGTACTGATTCACACAATAGTATAAGATAGTAACTGGGAATCGGTTCTCAAAGTTCACTTATCGCCAAGGATGGGTGATATGGCCTAATATCTATATTGCGATATATATTGCAGCCTCTTGCTATAACGATTCGCATCATGATATATTATTTGACATATAAATGATAGAACATTTTTAAAACAGATTACAAAGGCTTCTGATGTGGCTGCTGGTCTATGCAGTAATAGTGTGTGTTTTTCCAGTTGTATTATTGTATTCCAAATAATAATGTACTGGTAATATCTGGTTACTATCTGTTGTAATATGGTTATATCTACACTTCTGTTACAATGTAATAAGCACTTTATCTTCTGTTGTTTGGACACTTTACATTAGTTTTGGGCAATACTACAAATGTGGGTATCAATTCAATACCAAATAGTTACAGGGGCAGTATTGGTCACACCAACGCAGGCACTTAACATTTTCAAGATCATTGAATCATTGCATTTTTTTTAAATCACAATTTTTAGCAGACAAAAACAAAGGGCGTCTGTGAAACAATATCAGTTAATTCCTGATATCAACTCTGATTTAAATCCTCTGGCTTTTGCCCATAAAGTCCTCCTGTGTCCTTAGACTTAATTCCTGAGTTTGTAAACAATAACAAAAACGACAAAATATATATTGAACCACAGTGGAAATGATCTGACATCTGATATGTTATAATCATTATTGTCTATATATTATTGATCTGCCTACCGCTGTTTATTTTCAAGAGCTCTAGCCTAGCGGTTACCGGTTAACATTTCCATCTAAGGTGTGTAGTGTGGCATGTTTAGCTATTCATTGTCCTTCAGTAATGATACTTGTAAGAAATGTATTTTGTTTTCCGCCCTGTAGGTGAGGATTAGTGATTTAGAAGTAACTGTGGAGGGACCATAGCCACTAGTTAGCTCTGCAGTGCATTGACGACACGTTTGTTTGCTTGTCAATGTCAAATTTGCAGGACTTAACGAGAGTGTTTCATCAAAATGCATTATCATGATATATGACGATAGTATTTTAAAACTATTATCGGCCAAATTTATATTATTTATTATGTATATCATTTATATTGCCCACCATACTTATTGGCGTTCAAAATGTCATTCATTAGCGAATGTCCCATTACTCAAACAAACATTGAACTCAAAGCAATTTATTAAATACATAAACCAAAGTGATTGCATGTGAAGCTGAAATTCAATCCTTTCAAACAGAATAATTGCAACATTTGACTGCAATAAAGTTATGCATGTATATTACTTATCTATTTATCAATGGTCGAGTGACATTTTATCAAAATATGAGCATGTAAAAAAATATTTTTTAACCAGAATTATTGGCACGTTCTGAAATGTTTAGCTAATGAAACGACCATCTGTGCGTGTGCTTATTAATGTCTATGAGTGTGCTGCATTATGCTATTTTAAGTAGTGAGTAAACAAACACAAAAAAGATAAAACATTTTCTCTATGTGGAACATGTCACTGAGTTGGGATAAATAATAAATATACCAAGTTTTGTAGCTTGGTAACACCAATAATGTAACTTCCTTTAAACTGAAGGTAGGAAAGTGAGTTGGGTATCAAATTAAATATATGTTGATGCTTTATTTGAATAAGTAGAATAAAGGCTTGATATTAGACCTCTTAAAAAGGTTGTATCATACCTATATATATACTGTATACAGTATGTACTGCGTGTACTGTATAATAAGCTGTGATAACCATACCAATAAGAGGCAGAAAACTTCATATGTTCATGATGTATGTGAGACAGTTTGGTTTGACAAATGTAAACAAGTGTTTGTCTGATCTGCAGTGCATGAGTCGGTAAAACATGTAATACTGAGCATAATTTTACGGCATGCATGTTTTTACTTCATAAAATGAGATACACCAGAAAAAAATGTACCCTGAAATACAGGATGGGGGTGAACAAAATCGTTTTTTTAAGTTTTAATACAAAATATGAGTCATGGATAGCAACTTTTTTGTCATGCTCAGACAAAACAAGCTTATTTAGTTTGTTCGGGTTTAGATAAGCTACGCAAATAAATGTTACAAAAATGAGTAAATGAGAAAGTAAAAAGGTTGGCAACCCCTGCGTTACAGCATATCCCTCAATAGTCATTTGGATGCTTAATTATTTGGCGTGTGGCAACAGCATAACATCAATATTGTGTCATTACTTCTCAGTCCCTGACCTAAATAATACAGCATAAACCTAAATATAAAGTGTTTCTAAAAATTAAGAAATTATACGTGTACAGATTTATACAACAAAGTAAGTCAGAGCTTTTCTTCCTGTCACTCACACAAACAAGTGACCTTGGGAAACATGGGTGCGAATCTGCGACACATGTGGAAAAAGTGTCTCACAGGTTGAGAATGTTTGCAAACAACAGAGGAGGAGTTATGACGCTAATTTAAAAGATAACGGTGATCAATGAAGCAGTCATCAAACAACTGTTGAGTAGTTAAGAAAGTAGTTATTTTGCTGGAAAAACAGTTATCAAACAAAGGTTAATTTAAAACAATGTCTCCATAAACAGGCCTCAAAACAATATATACTGTATGGTGATATGAAAAGTAGCGTAGAAAGATGAGCGATTGCAACTGACCATGAAGAACTGGCAGAGAGTAATGTGGGGGAAGATGTTGTGTGCCTTGTTTTTGCCGCAGGAGACACGAGACTGCTGCCAGAAGTGAGAGAGTTGCTGCAGTAGTTGCCCACTGGGTCGCAGATACAGCACATACTCTCTGGGCAGAGGGTCATCCAGGAAGGGGTCGTCCACGTGCGAAAAGAGCCTGCAGCAACACACACAGTCACACATGAGTTCAACATTTGCTACTAAAGGGAGTGTCCAACAGAGGGCAGAACTACAATGCCAGCACAGTGACACATTAGCCCTCTAAGGGTATCCTATGTTTATCATTACACACCACTGTTGCATTAGTACAGACCTGGGCATTCTGCGGCCCGCGGGCCACATCCGGCCCTTTGTGCGTCCCTGTCCGGCCCGCGTGAGGCCAATCATAAATTACAAAATACATTTAAAAAAATATCTATGTCGAGTGTGCAATACAACAGTGCTGCTTTTGTTTTGAAAAGAGTTATTTGTATTACTTCCATTGGGACGTATGCGCGTGTGTGATTGTGAGTGAATGTGAACAGCAGCAATCACAAATTACAAAATACATTTTAAAAAACATCTATGTCGTGCGTGCAATACAACTGTGCTGCTTTTATTTTGAAAAGTGTTATTTATGGGCGTATGTCCGTGTGTAACCTGTGAGTGAAGGTGCACAGTGACAAGTGATGCACGGTTACCACCGAGATGTCAGCTCACGCTAAAAAAAGAAAAGTTGATGACGAATGCCGTGTTTCCAACAAGACATGGACTGACAAGTATTTCTTTACAGAAATTAAAGGTAACGCTGTGTGCTTAATTTGTGGTACACAGGTTGCTGAGTTAAAAGAATATAATTTGAATCGCCACTACACGACGAAGCACGAGGCAAAATACCAAAATCTGTCTGATGAAGAGCGCGCAAGGGAGGCTGATGCGTTGATGGTAAAACTGCAAACTTAACAAGGTACCCCAGATATGCAGCCGTCAGGACAAGTTTCGTCATTTCTCACAAAATCGCCAGAAAAAGTAAGGCGTTTTCTGACGGAGAGTTTATTAAGGAGTGCTTATTGGACTCTGTTGCGCTGATATGCCAGGGAAACTTGGAGCTTAAGCTGAAGAACAGAACGGCCGACTTTGACTGTTTTTCGCTGGCTTTGGATGAGAGCTGCGATGTACGTGACACCGCCCAGCTGCTCATCTTCTTACGTGGGATAACTGCAGACTTTCAAATCACATGGTAGTTGGCAGCCATGCAGTCAATTAAAGAGACAACCACAGGTAATGACTTGTTCACATAGGTAAATGCGTGTTTGGACATGTTAGGACTGAAATGGGACAAACTGGTAGGTGTGACAACAGAATGTTGTCCAAGTCTGACGGGGAAAAATGTTGGGCTTTTAAAGAGGATGCAGGATAAACTTTAAATTAACCCTGTGCAGAAATTGAAATTGTTGCATTGTGTTATACATCAGAAAGTGTAGTGTAAGACAGTGTTAAAAATAAAACCATCAAAAGCAATCTGCTTTTGTATAAAGTTAAGTTAGGTTAAATGAAATTATTATTATTACTATTAATTATTATTATTATTATTATTATTTATCTTACGGTACATCAAAAATAATATTGAGCAAAATTTAATTGAAATATTGTCGATGCGGCCCTCCAGCAGTGCTCGGGTTGCTCATGCGGCCCCCAATAAAAACTAATTGCCCACCCCTGCATTAGTAACTGATGAAAGGGTCTTCACGATTATGTTCATCCATCCATCTTCTACCGTTTGTCTCTTTCGGTGTCGCGAGGGGGCTGGAGCCAATCCTAGCTGCACTCGGGCGGAAGGCTGAGTACACCCTGGACAAGTCACCACCTCATCGCAGGGCCAACACAAATAGACAACATTCACACTCACACACTAGGGCTAATTTCGTGTTGCCAATCAGCCTATCCCCAGGTGCATGTCTTTGGAGGTGGGGGGAAGCCAGAGTACCAAGTGGGGAGAAAATGCAAACTCCAGTCCACACAGAAAGACCCTGACTGTGAGGCACAAGCGCTAAAAGCTATGCCGCTGTGCTGCCCTCAAGTCAATGTGTATGTACAAATAAAGGTGGGAATCTTTGGGCACCTACCGATTTGATTACGATTACGATTCAGTAGCTAAGATTCGATTAAAAATCGATTATTGATGCATCATTATTTTATGCATATTGATGCAGTAATATATTAATTTTTGTTTCACTAAAAAAGCATTTATCACTTGCAACTTAAAAACATAATTTGGAATAAGAAACAGTTCAATTAATTCCCACATTTATTAAATTAATACAAATGTGTGCAAAACTGGACCATAAGTGCCAGATAGTAAAGGAGTTGGTTGGATCTCTCGGTGAGAAGGCTCGCTGCAGTCAGCCAAATTTTAAAACTGTCTGCATTACTTTATTTGCAAAAAATACATCGATAATCGACGTTTACTAATCGATTCGATAATCTTCCATGTAGGGCTGGGCGATATATCGATATACTCGATCGGGTTTGTCTCTGTGCGATATAGAAAATTACTATATTGTGATATTCGAGTATACATTCTCACGCAGTTGCTTTTAGCTGCGGGCATTACACTGCATGCGTTTCCCACTCTTTCTTGTCTCTCCTTCTCACAGAGACATAAACCAAGAGCAACTTCTTACACACGTCACGTGTGCAACGTCACACGCTCCCGCGGAGCACAGAGGTAGCGACATGGTAACGTTAGCTGTGATGCTAACGGTGAGGTGCGGGTGGTAATACGAGAGAGAGAAGGTGCAAATCTGGTAACATGGAGGAAGAATTAATTCCCAAGCATCGTCCAGCGGTGGTTTGGCTTCAAGCGGGAATATGTTCAACATTTATGCGGCAAAAGCGTTGCTACAAAAAGTAGCAGCACTGCTAATGTAGCATCATTTGGAAAGTCATCCGCTAGATAATAAGGAGTGCTTAAAACTCTGCATGTCAACATCTCCGGCCGGTGCCACACCAACAAAATGCCGAAGCAACTATTTCCAGATCAACACCGTATGAAAAAAAAGTCAACAACAGAAGGAGATAACGTCCGCAGGAACCTATTATGCAGCTCATTTTTATTTGACAGTTATTGAAATATCTTGTGACATCATGCACAAAAGTACACTTTATTTGTTTTTAACTATTGTAGTGGCGTTCTGTACAAAAAGTACACTTTAATTTAGTGTTGTTTTGATATGTCATCTTGGTGACATCATTCACAAAAGTGCAGTAATAGCTTGTTTTAAAATGCCTCTGACAATCTTGCACTTTTCTGTTTTGAAATTACATGAATGTTTGTGCCACTGCTTAATAACTGTTTAATAAATACAGTTTTGGTAAATTGACTTAGTTGTGATTTCCCTCTCTGCATGAAAGTTTAAAAAATGAGCATATATTAATACAGTATGAACAACAATGTTTTAATGTAGACACATAGAATCATCATACTGCTGTGATTATTTGCATCAAGTGTTCATTCAAGGCTAAGGCAAAATATCGAGATATATATCGTGTATCGTGACATGGCCTAAAAATATTGAGATATTAAAAAAAGGCCATATCGCCCAGCCCTACTTCCATGTCCGAATTGCGATACACCTACAAATGTATTATTTCCCCCACCTCTATGTACGCGTGCGTGTGCGTGTGCGTGTGTGTGTGTGTGTGTGCGTGTGCGTGTGTGTGTGCTCACCAGTCACAAGCTGCTTGGACATTTTTCCCTCCTGTTGAAACCAAAGCTTTCAATCTGTCGAGACAAAGATCAAGAGAAAACAGTCACACAATCAATAGTTTCTCTTCCGGCCCATGTTTATTTGGAGGCAATTGCTTTGCACCATGTGACAGTGAAAAGAGAGCACACATCCTAAGAGAGCAGTAAAATGACAAGAGACACTCAATTATTCATAGCAGGAACTCCTGAAACCGTACTTAAAGTGAAAGTACAAATCATTGACTTGGAATGAATGGAGAAAAACATTTTTGGTTAGATGAAAACTGTATGTTGAACATACTTTAAGGATTCTGTCCAATACATGCGGAAATGTGACAACGATTTCATTATTTAGCTTTACATTTTTGAGTTTGTGAATATTGCCCATAATAAAAATGTGAGTCATTGGAACAAAATGATATTACAGTAGTTGTATATATTTCTTATAAAGATTTTAGGGTTGCTACAATACCAGAATTTCAGTAATCAATAACGATACCTGAACTAAGAATTTCCATGATTATCGATACTCATTTGATACCACAATAAAAACCTTTAAGAACTAAACCCATGAACTGCACTTTTAAATTCACTACATTATGGAAGTGTTTCTAAGTGTCAAGTATTTAAGACCACTGTGTTTCAACATCTTTTTTGCACAAATTTTAAATTGCAGTATCAGCTGCTATACATTTAAAAAAGGACAGCAGTGGCATATAGCCTCGAAGAATATCAAAACAAACAATATTGTGCTTAAAAATATGCTCAAAAATAACAGTCAACTATTTTAAATGTAAAAAGAACAGCAGTGGTCTATACTGTAGCCTTCTAATATACCGAAACAATGTTGTGCTTATAAATAAGCTCAAACAACATCAGTAAACTAGTTTACATAAAAAAAGAACAGCAGGACATGGAGTTGTCAAATACATAAAACAAACAATATTGTTTTTAAAATTATTTAAATATGGTGGTACATTAGTATGATGTAGGCTAATAAAATATAAAACAATTATTCCACACACTTGTGTTTTTAGTTATTAGTATCAACATTTCAGCCCTTTCTCATTACATTATGCCCTTTTACTCCATTTTTGCATTTCTGCTTGGTTTTGTTTTTTTCTTTTACCGGTATTTTATTTTTCATTATGTTCCATGGGCCCAAAAAAACAGCTGCCTTCAGCAAATGTTCCCCAGGACACACCAAGCCTTCCTGGTGAAATAGGTAAACCAGTAAATCTCAAAGATGTGTTATCTTAGCACTTGGAGGAGATAAGGGTTGGGTTACACACTTCTAGAGGTTTATCTGCACACTCCATAGGCTTGTGGTGGCAGATTTCCACTCTTTCTAGCATAGAGAATACTTGTGTATTTGAGTACTGAATAAATGGATGATGCAGACATACCTCTCTTTCACTTTAATATATACCGGTACCTCTACTCGCTAAATATAGCGACACATTTATTAAAGTGCATCTCAGATCATTTCTGCTACGTTGAGGTGTGTTGTGAAGCTGAGTTATGCCAGTCCTCCAGTTACGATACAGGGCCCATTAAAATTTGTTTATGAGCAAGGGGGAATCACAAGCGCCAAATGCGCATTGGGGACACAGTGCTCACATGCCTCGAATTTTCACGACTTGCGGTGGAAAACGTGTTGTACAGTATTCGGTACAGACGATACTGAAAAAAGCAGTCATTGATGGATTTTTTTACGTGTTGGTATTTATTTGGTATCGAAGTATCGATACTTTTGATGCATATGGTATAAATATGTTCACATTTTCACAAGGTGCTGTGTCATTGAATACAGAGACTATTTACGAAACATTCATCTTCTTTTGTTTTATTTCTTGCTTATTTGGACAGTAAAGTCATACAATTGCCTAAATAAATTAATTAAAAAGCACACAAAAAAAACCACACTAAGGGACTGCTTTCGCGCAAGATACTGTTTGTCACAGTTCTGAACAGAAACAGGAGGATTACTATTTTCAATTGGGAATGGAAGTCAATTGAACACACTGGATTATTATGAGCATGTGGTCAAATGAAAGTGCACATTTTTATTGTGCCACTGAATCATGCACATTCAATAAGCTATTTTCATATATGGCCCACTGAGAGGGTCCTCCATTCGGCTCCCAACCCTGGGGCAGTGTGGCCTGACCAGTTCCTGTGTGTACAATGGGGGATGCAGAGACTACAGAGTCACCAAGTGATTGGCCCAGATCTACTAAAAAGTGAATTAATTATTTTTCTACTGCATATCTTCCTCAGGGTCACAGGTGAGCTGGAGCTGATAGGAGGGTTGCATTTGACGTCACATCCGTTTTTCTTCTTCGCGGCTTAATACACACGATGGTCAAGCAGCTTGAGTTTAGCATTGAAACAAGTGAGAGTGAGTGTAGACTTTCATTAGAAAATGCCATATTGTTGTTCTGTTCTTGGGTGTTGCAGTCATTCAAATACAGCGATAAGAGCTTTCATAGAGTCCCGAAAGAAGTGGCCCGTAAATGTAATAAAGTCAGGGAAAAACGAAAGTGCAGGATTTATTTTTTTTTTTTTTTAAATATCACTTTCATCATCTTGTGGAATACATTTGGACCACTTGTGTCTGCAGCCATTTCTTTATAAAATGTGTGTTTGAACATTTTATTTGTTTGAGAAACTTCCTGTAATGCAACCGAGTTTATTCTCTACTATATTAGTAGTGTTTTAGAGCAGAACTAAACGTAAAGAAATGACAATAGATCACATTAGTTTTTTGTTCTTTTGTGGTTGCTATGCCTAAATATGACTTTGAAGACCTGGTTGTACAAATAAACTAACGTCATGTTATGTACCAGTAATAAATGTTGTGATTGTTGGTCCAATCCACCGTACTTTTTTGTTAATTTTAATAACAGAAACTAAGAGCTTTACTCGACACGGATGATTACATTATAGCATCTTTGATGATATTTGTTAGCATCAAGAAAATATCCTTAATAGTATTAATAAACTAGATGAATAATATACTGAATCTTGATATCGCTAGCAAATATTGCTGAACAAAAGGAACATATACAGCGAAATAATGAGACAAAATATGAACTTCACAGGATAAAAACAACTGCAGACATGAATTGTAGATGAGACTAAAATTTGTAGCTGCAGCAATCTTTTTCTCATTTGCGTCATGATAATAGGAGCACTGCACTTATGTCAATTAAATAAGTTACTTACCAATGCACTAATAAGTCCAACTTTGTCTTTCACCGATTGATGCTTAATTTGTGGACCCCTCAGATGTAAACATGATGTGCCTCCAATCCATTCTTCTCTAAATACCATAAGTGTCAAACGAAGTGAGGTAGCAGTAACATCTTGGTGACGATAAATGGTTTAAATCTTTTTTTTAATATATTTCTTAAGAGTGTAAAAATCCACTTAATTCAATTTTAAATATTTTTTCATGATCGCTTTTATATTTACCTCTAAACCTTTCAAATTAAGCCTAAATCTGCACGGATTCAGGTAAATAAACAGTAGCCTGATGGGGCTTAGACCATCGCCTGAAACCCAGAAGTGCCCTGATGTGGTCATGTGATTGCAACCCACCTATACTAGCTGATTTTGGGCAAGAGGCAGTTTAGACTGTCAGGTTAACCTAACATACAAGTTTTTTGGTCTGTGGGAGGAAACACAATGGGGGAGAACATGTAAACAAAGACGTCCAAGCCAAGATTCATACCCAAAACCTCCGACCTGTGAGGTAGACATACCTACATTCTACACGAGTGCTGCCGACAACTTGAAGTCTAACATAATACCACAAAAATAATGTTAATCTGGAATATGTCAGTAGATTGCATAGTAGCAATTCAGTTCAATCTAGTTCTATCCCTTGTGAACCACATCTGCTGTTTAATCTTTTAAGTCTTTTTCCCCATGAGTTCAATGCTTTAGTTTTGTGTGTTCCACATAGTAAAATCAGCCACAGACCTCCCGTCCTGAATAGCTGCATACACCAAAAGCTTCTCCTTTGCCCCTAGCAGGAAAAAATGTGCATGTTATTTATAAACTGCATTTCCTGTTCACAGCCAGACGAAGATAAGGGTGGGAGAGAGCTGGCTGTAGAACATCTATGACTTTAACCTAGAAATGATCATTACTAGATACCTTAACTTGCACTTGCATTAGACCATGTCGGGAAGAGCCTTTCCTTTTAATCCCTTTTTAGTTCCCCTAACAACAATTTCCCATATGAAATAAATATGTTGGCTCCCTGCCTATCTTTAATAAAGCCACCTATTCTGAATATGACTGATATAAGATTTTTGGAACCCAGGAGTGTGTAATCATGAGGTTTTGCTACTCACAACAAAAATATAAAGTGAAAAAAATTACTCAATGGTATCCCAAAATGTGTTCACCACTTGCAACTATATGCACCCAAGAACCCCTTCAGGATCAGCTCTGTAGAGGCAAATTAACATTTCCTGTTTATAAGGCGAAAGTGGAACACCATGACTAAAACTGCTCATATCGCTCCAACAGCACCAAGAATTTCCTGCTGTCAAACGCCACAGAAAGAAAGAAAGACGTGGGTCCCCCCTCCAATGGGCTCACCACCCATAGCAGGGGTCATAGAGGTCGGGTGCGATGTGAGCTGGGCGACAGCCGAAGGCAGGGCACTTGGCGGTCCGATCCTCGGCTACAGAAGCTAGCTCTTGGGACGTGGAACGTCACCTCGCTGGGGGGGAAGGAGCCTGAGCTAGTGCGCGAAGTGGAGAAGTTCCGGCTAGATATAGTCGGACTCACTTCGACGCACAGCAAGGGCTCTGGAACCAGTTCTCTCGAGAGGGGCTGGACTCTCTTCCACTCTGGCGTTGCCGGCAGTGAGAGGCGACGGGCTGGGGTGGCAATTCTTGTTTTCCCCCGGCTCAGAGCCTGTACGTTGGAGTTCAACCCGGTGGACGAGAGGGTAGCTTCCCTCCGCCTTCGGGTGGGGGAACGGATCCTGACTGTGGTTTGCGCTTACGCGCCAAACCGCAGCTCAGAGTACCCACCCTTTTTGGATTCACTCGAGGGAGTACTTGAGAGTGCTCCCCCGGGTGATTCCCTCGTGCTACTGGGGGACTTCAATGCTCATGTTGGCAACGACAGTGAAACCTGGAGAGGCGTGATTGGTAAGAATGGCTGCCCGGATCTGAACCCGAGCGGTGTTTTGTTATTGGACTTTTGTGCCCGGCACAGATTGTCCATAACGAACACCATGTTCAAACATAAGGGTGTCCATATGTGCACTTGGCACCAGGACACCCTAGGCCGCAGTTCCATGATCGACTTTGTAGTTGTGTCATCGGATTTGCGGCCTCATGTTTTGGACACTCGGGTGAAGAGAGGGGCGGAGCTTTCTACCGATCACCACCTGGTGGTGAGTTGGCTGCGATGGTGGGGGAGGATGCCGGACAGACCTGGCAGGCCCAAACGCATTGTGAGGGTTTGCTGGGAACGTCTGGCAGAGTCTCCTGTCAGAGAGAGTTTCAATTCCCACCTCCGGAAGAACTTTGAACATGTCACGAGGGAGGTGCTGGACATTGAGTCCGAATGGACCATGTTCAGCGCCTCTATTGTCGAGGCGGCTGATTAGAGCTGTGGCCGCAAGGTAGTTGGTGCTTGTCGTGGCGGTAATCCTAGAACCCGTTGGTGGACACCGGCGGTGAGGGATGCCGTCAAGCTGAAGAAGGAGTCCTATTGGGTTCTTTTGGCTCATGGGACTCCTGAGGCAGCGGACAGGTACCGACAGGCCAAGCGGTGTGCGGCTTCAGCGGTCGCAGAGGCAAAAACTTGGACATGGGAGGAGTTCGGGGAAGCCATGGAAAACGACTTCCGGACGGCTTCGAAGCAATTCTGGACCACCATCCGCCGCCTCAGGAAGGGAAAGCAGTGCACTATCAACACCGTGTATGGCGAGGATGGTGTTCTGCTGACCTCGACTGCGGATGTTGTGGATCGGTGGAGGGAATACTTCAAAGACCTCCTCAATCCCACCAACACGTCTTCCTATGAGGAAGCAGTGCCTGGGGAGTCTGTGGTGGGCTCTCCTATTTCTGGGGCTGAGGTTGCTGAGGTAGTTAAAAAGCTCCTCGGTGGCAAGGCCCCAGGGGTAGATGAGATCCGCCCGGAGTTCCTTAAGGCTCTGGATGCTGTGGGGCTGTCTTGGTTGACAAGACTCTGCAGCATCGCGTGGACATCGGGGGCGGTACCTCTGGATTGGCAGACCGGGGTGGTGGTTCCTCTCTTTAAGAAGGGGAACCGGAGGGTGTGCTCTAACTATCGTGGGATCACACTCCTCAGCCTTCCCGGTAAGGTCTATTCAGGTGTACTGGAGAGGAGGCTACGCCGGATAGTCGAACCTCGGATTCAGGAGGAACAGTGTGGTTTTCGTCCTGGTCGTGGAACTGTGGACCAGCTCTATACTCTCGGCAGGGTCCTTGAGGGTGCATGGGAGTTTGCCCAACCAGTCTACATGTGTTTTGTGGACTTGGAGAAGGCATTCGACCGTGTCCCTCGGGAAGTCCTGTGGGGAGTGCTCAGAGAGTATGGGGTATCGGACTGTCTGATTGTGGCAGTCCGCTCCCTGTATGCTCAGTGCCAGAGCTTGGTCCGCATTGCCGGCAGTAAGTCGGACACGTTTCCAGTGAGGGTTGGACTCCGCCAAGGCTGCCCTTTGTCACCGATTCTGTTCATAACTTTTATGGACAGAATTTCTAGGCGCAGTCAAGGCGTTGAGGGGATCCGGTTTGGTGGCTGCAGGATTAGGTCTCTGCTTTTTGCAGATGATGTGGTCCTGATGGCTTCATCTGGCCAGGATCTTCAGCTCTCACTGGATCGGTTCGCAGCCGAGTGTGAAGCGACTGGGATGAGAATCAGCACCTCCAAGTCCGAGTCCATGGTTCTCGCCCGGAAAAGGGTGGAGTGCCATCTCCGGGTTGGGGAGGAGATCTTGCCCCAAGTGGAGGAGTTCAAGTACCTCGGAGTCTTGTTCACGAGTGAGGGAAGAGTGGATCGTGAGATCGACAGGCGGATCGGTGCGGCGTCTTCAGTAATGCGGACGCTGTATCGATCCGTGGTGGTGAAGAAGGAGCTGAGCCGGAAGGCAAAGCTCTCAATTTACCGGTCGATCTACGTTCCCATCCTTACCTATGGTCATGAGCTTTGGGTTATGACCGAAAGGACAAGATCACGGATACAAGCGGCCGAAATGAGTTTCCTCCGCCGGGTGGCAGGGCTCTCCCTTAGAGATAGGGTGAGAAGCTCTGCCATCCGGGGGGAGCTCAGATGAGGTGATTCGGGCATCTGGTCAGGATGCCACCCGAACGCCTCCCTAGGGAGGTGTTTAGGGCACGTCCGACTGGTAGGAGGCCGCGGGGAAGACCCAGGACACGTTGGGAAGACTATGTCTCCCGGCTGGCCTGGGAACGCCTCGGGGTCCCACAGGAAGAGCTGGACGAAGTGGCTGGGGAGAGGGAAGTCTGGGCTTCCCTGCTTAGGCTGCTGCCCCCGCGACCCGACCTCGGATAAGCGGAAGAAGATGGATGGATGGAGTGTGTAATCATGAGGTTTTGCTACTCACAACAAAAAGTCAATATAGTACTAAAAAAATATAAAGTGAAAAAAATTACTCAATGGTATCCCAAAATGTGTTCACCACTTGCAACTATATGCACCCAAGAACCCCTTCAGGACTCAGCTCTGTAGAGGCAAATTAACATTTCCTGTTTATAAGGCGAAAGTGGAACACCATGACTAAAACTGCTCATATCGCTCCAACAGCACCAAGAATTTCCTGCTGTCAAACGCCACAGAAAGAAAGAAAGACACCGTCAGGACGACACAGGCCTGGAACACACTCAGTCACACACATCCATTTAAACAAGTTTTTGAGACCACAAAATAATTCTGTGGAATAATAAAAAGTGTTAAGTGGTATATAGCTCCAAAGTTTGTAACTTTAAAGGGGTCATATAATGTTGTTGTTTTTCTATTTTCAAAACACTTCATTTTGTTTTTTATAACATGTAATGACGGTTCATTGGTCAAAATTTTGGATAGATTTGGCTGTAAAGACCTATATTCATGCCAATTTTTGCCTCCCTTCAAAAACAGTTTTGAGAGGCTGAGTTGTTAGATGCAAATGAAGCCCTCACTACCTCGCCCCCTCACGCAGACTAGCCTTTTGTCCACCCCAGCGGCCTTGTTTACTACAATTGTTGTTTGTTTTGTCAAGACCATATGGAATATGGACACTGGTGATCGCCACCAGCCATCTATTTTTACTTGACTTTCACCACAACACAACATCACAGATGATAAAGCAAGACCATGAGGCCCACCGTGGTTTGTTGTCGGCCGAAGGAGGAGACGACACAGCGGACACAAAGTAAGGAAGCCAGGTCGGAAATTTCTGGTACGAAACGCTGGCTAAGGTTAAACTTCTACCGAGTCATTATCTCTCGAATACTAGATCCTGGACATATGCATGTGTATAATGACAATAAAATGATAGTCTATTATAATATTATATTTCATGTTGATATGTTTACTGCACAGCTGCTTTGAACCCTTGTAAACAATAGAGGCCCAAGCCGGAATACAGTTAGCTATGCTACGGGCTACATAATCCTTCGCGAGGCTCGCGAACATAACGGATTATAATACCAACTGGTCCATTGCCAAACAGTACACACTGATCCAATTAAAAGTAGTTTTTAGGAAGATCTATATTTATTTTGCTGTGGACGGTGATGCTATTGTCTTACATTAGAAGGCTAAATTAGCTACACAACAAATTGAGCTAACATTGCTAACATATCATTCACACACTTCAAACCTACTGTTATTACTTGCCGTTTCATTGTCTCCTTCATTGCCATAAATAGTGGTCAAGAAGCCTGCCATTAAAAGTAGTTTTTTTTCTTCGGAAAATCTATTTTTTTGTGAAGGTCTGTGGTTGAAACAGGGCTAATCTTTGCACACACTCAAAGAGAGTTCCTCACAGTGGAATGCACATTGACACACATAAAACAAAGTTAAAAGTAAGACACTTTTTACTTCAGATGAGGCTGAAAGTTTGTGTGGTGACTTGTGCTGGTTAAAGCAAATAGAGCATTGGTTTCATCGTCGACATGATGTTGTAGCACAGCAGGTTTTACATAAATTTAAATTGGGGGGGTCCTCCATTCGGCTTGCGTGTACAATGAGGGATGCAGAAACTACAGTGTCACAAAGTGATTGGCCCAGATCTACTAAAAAGTGAATTAATTAATTTTCTAATGCATATCTTCTTCAGGTTCACGGGTGAGCTGGAGCCTATAGGAGAGTTGCATATGACGTCACATCCGTTTTTCTTCTTTGCGGCTTAATTCACACGATGGTCAAGCAGCTTGAGCTTAGCATTAAAACAAGTGAGAGTGGGTGTGGAGTTTGATTAGAAAATGCCATATTGCTATTCTGTGCACATTATAGCATATTTAGTGACATTTGTTAGTATCAAGTAAATATCCTTAATATTATTAATAAACTAGATTAATAAATCTCTCGAAGGCTTAACAGCATATAATGAATCTTGATATCGCTAGCAAACATTGCTGAACAAAAGGATACAGCTAAATAATGAGACAAAATATGAACTTCACAGCATAAAAACAATTGCAGACATGAAATGTAGATGAGACTAATATTTGTATCAGCAGCAATCTTTTTCTCATTTGCGTCACGATCACAGCAGCACGGCACTTGTTATGTCAATCAAATATGTTACTTACCGATGCACTAATAGCTCCAACTAGGTTTTTCACCGATTAATGCTTAATTTTTGGTGTCCTCAGATGTAAACACATGATGTGCCTCCAATCCTTTAAATAAACAGTAGCCTAATGGTGATGCTATTGTCTTACAAGCTAGCTACACAACAAATCGAGCTAACATTGCTAATGTATCATTCACACATTTCAAACCTACAGTTATTACTTGCCGTTTCATTGTCTTCTCCATTGCCATAAATAGTGGTCAAGAAGCCCGCCATTAAAAAGTATGTGGGATTTTTTTCGGAAAATCCTTTTTATTGCGAAGGTCTGTGGTTGAAGCAGGGCTAATCTTTGCACACACTCAAAGCGACTTCCTCACAGTGGAAGGCACATTGCCACAAATAATAAAAGTTAAAAGTAAGGCACTTTTTACTTCAGATGAGGCTGAAAGTTTTGTGGTGACTTGTTCTGGTTAAAGCAAACAGAACATTTTCCTTAATTTGGTTTTGTCGTCAACATGATGTATACAGGTTTTACATAAATTTTAATTGGCTGACTCACGCAAGGATGTTTGGGTAAATGTCTACCGTATATGGATAATCCACTGGAGTCACACTTTAACAAAACATCATACTTGAACAAAATTCCAAACGGACCGTTTGTAGAATTTACGACGAAAGGTAAGATCTTTTTATAAATATCTCTGCAATGCCCCCAGTTTGATTTCAAGCTTTCGGGACTTGTGCAGATCCCAAATACGCATAAGCAGGTACCATCAGGTAAAAAAAAAGTTTATTTTGTATAATAAGACTCCTTTACACAAGTTGACAAGTCCCTATCATTGGATCAGATCCGATGTCCGATTGTTTACATGGTTAAAAATAGGCACTCACGTGGCTAAAGATTGTACTAATGTAAAAGATTTATTCGAAAGGGATGCACGCTCAGGGAGAAAGTTACTTTTCCGCATTCCTTGTAACACACATGCAGGAGTTGCATGATTTGATTACAAGAGGTTGCTGTCTTTCCAGAGGACTGGTTCAAATTGAATGAATGAATGAATGAAATAAGTTTATTTCGGTCATATAATCAACCATCAACCATTAACCATTTTGTGTGACCAGTTTAACAGTACAGATTATACATATTTAACAATCATACACATTTACCCACAAAAAGAAAGTAAAAGAAAAAGAATGACCAAAAAAGGAATAGGCTGAAGCCAAAGCTTATATTTGCCTATCCTATACCTCCACTGAAAATAAGATTGCCTGGGACATCAACATTTAAATAAAATAAAAAATCAATGGGATGAAAGTAATTGTTACTATATTTTATAATTTTCAATTATTTCACCTTTCAAGGTTTTCTTAAACCTTAACAAAGAACTACATGTCTTCAACTCATCACTGAGCTTGTTCCACCATTTAACTCCTGAAACTGAAATACATTTGTATTTTATATTCGTTCTTACTTTACCTATTTCAAAAATCAATATCCCCGTAAATTTTAGTTTTCTCCTCTTAATTGAAATAACTTAAGAATACAAGCTGGAAGGCTGATGTTCTTTACTCAAAACATAATTTCAATTGTTTTTAAAAACACAATATCTGAACATTTTAACACATTAGAACTTATAAATAATGGATTGGTATGTTCATAGTAGCACGCTTTGTGTATTAATCTAATTACCCTTTTTTGAAGTTTAATTATTGGGTCTATGTTTGTTCTATAAACATTTCCCCAAACTTCAACACAATATGTTAAATACGGAAAAATAAAAGAATAATATAACATATGCAGACATTTCTTATTCAGCATGTGTCTTACTTTATAAAGAATAGCAATGGATTTGGATATTTTTCCCTTTATATATTCAGTATGCGGTTTCCAACATAATTTATGATCAATTATTATTCCCAAGAATTTAGTTTCATATACTCTATCAATTTCCACTAGATTTAATTTAAATTTTGCTTCACAATTTATCCTTGCACCACTTAACACCATAAATTTAGTTTTCTTATCATTTAATGATAACTTATTAATATGAAACCATTTTTTAGCTGAATCAACTCAACCTCTATTATCCTCAACACTTCTTTCAAGTCTTCTCCTGAACAATATACATTTGTATCATCTGCAAACATAATACATTTAAATTTATTAGATACTGAACAAATATCATTTAAATAGAGTATAAATAACTTAGGTCCCAATACCGAGCCTTGTGGAACCCCACAAGTTACTCTTCTTGGAGAGCAAGCTGCAATGAACCACAGTGCGAAGCCATCTAAGATATTAATCCTCGCCTATATGGCGGCAAAGTTTCTTCCAATCACTGGAGGGCGAGAGAAAAAGGAATGGCTAAGCATGCTTCACACCAATGTTCTCTTTAATTTGTCGTGTGTGTGTGAGCAAACGCACATACTCCCTGAGCATTCAGTGGAGCACATGTGAGCAACATCAGACGTGCACACTGTGGCCACACCAGCATCAAACCTATCCCAAACCTGACATCATAACAATGTAGATGTTTTATTATAACAATAAAATGACAGCAGTCATTGTCATGAGATTATTTTATTATTTGGTCCTCTTACAATGAAAATAACAAAAAAAAAGTTTTTCATGAGCTATGTGCTAGTATTGTATGTCTGGCTGGGGGTCCTGTCTCGAAAATAAATGTTACCCCTTTCAGAGATTACATTTAGTTCCTATAACTTCCTATCTGTAAAATATATCTTTCTTTTAGCATTTATGAAATCTACTGACAGCATTTCATGAATAATATCCTTAGATTAACATTCTTAATAAATGGCAGTAAAATAAGCACACATCTGATTGAGGAGTCATAGTGTTACAAACTGGCATTTACACTTTGTGTGGTGTTGGTAAGGCTGGGCGATATATCCAGTTTGTAAAATATATCGATATATTTTTAAACAAGATATGAATTAAGAAAATATCGTAATATCGATATAATTTATTTCATGTTCAAATGACCAAACATCGCTTATTTGTTGTGTTCCTTGTTCTCCCCCGCCTTCCACTCCCACAAAACTCCATGGGCTACGAAACCCCTGCCCTTCCTCCTTCTAAGACGTGCTTGCACTATAAGAGCATCCATGATTGGTTGGTTATTTACTAGGATGAGTCACGATTGGTTAAGATTAGAGCAAAACATTACGGACAGGCCAATCAGAGGCAAGATAGGGCGGTCATCGAACCAGGAAGAGAAATCACAACAGACACGCACATCAAAAATAACGAAGAGAGAGTCGGAGAATAGAAGAGGGAATTTTCTAGCGGGCGATTTATATATTTAAAAAATTAGTGGAAGATGACCAAGGGATTCTCTTCCTTAGAATTTTCTTTTAGCGATGTAGAGGACGTCCAGGAATGCGCTACTTGGCCACATTTGGACAAATGTATGCGTCTGGACAAAACATTAATTTAAATTGTTTATCACTTAAGCCCAAATCAAATCCAGTTGCCAAGCCAGGCATATTCCGCACGAGAAATGCTGCCAAAAATGTATGCCAAAGTGAGAAAGATCATTGCCGCACAATTAAGTAAAGTCACTTATTTGGCACTGACCAGAACCGTACGTGTGTGACAGTCCAATGCATCGTCGACTGGAATTAAAAAGTGCCTGCTTGCAAATTTATTTTTTATCTGAGTTTGACACATTTTGTATTATTTGCACAACTATGTTATTTATTTTACGTAGAAATAATATGTTTCTATTTTATTTATGTTATGTAATTCTGTGCTATTTAAACAGTTGTTTTCTGTGCTGTTAATACCCATCTTGACTAACTGGGTTAATAAAAGTGCCATTGACTGTTTACAGCAGAGGTGTGGACTCAAGTCACATGACTTGGACTCGAGTCAGACTCGAGTCATGAATTTGATGACTTTAGACTCGACTTGACAAAATGTAAAAAGACTTGCAACTCGACTTAGACTTTAACATCAATGACTTGTGACTTCACTTGGACTTGAGCCTTTTGAATTGACATGACTTGACATGACTTGCTACTTTCCCCAAAACCCAAAGATGAAAAAGTTATTCGGGAGCGCTACGTATTTTTCATTGTGTACTTGTCTATCAGCGTTGCGTGTGTCAGCTGGTGTGCGCTCAGTACAACAGCCAATCAAATTAGATCTACTTTGTTTTCATCACACAGCATTCATCCAATCAAATTGCAGGACAACCAACGAAGAAGACATGTCCAAACCACACGCCAGTGAACAAAAAATGATACCTAAAATAATTTTGTTTGGGTATAAAAATTACGAGGTGGTCAACACAAAACGGTTTGCAGTATGCAACACATGCGGTTCGAAAATGACTGATGGAGAGGCAACAACTTCCAACTTCGTCCGGCATTTGAAGTTGCACAAAGAACGGTAAGTTTTGAATGTAAGATAACGTTTATTGGCTAAGTAACGTGACTTTTATTTGCTGTGTAGTTAAAGTGAGGCTGTAAACTCACTGCTAACGTTATAACGTTATTGCAAACACGGAAATCTGTTGCAGTTCACTACCTTATTCATACTTTTTGTTCAGTGATTTTTTTAAGCAGGGTTACGTTAGTCAATATATCACACGTAACGTTAGACGGCGGTCAGCAGCACCGCGTATTTTAGCCACCTAAAAAAAGACAAAAATAGTAAAATAAAGGTCAGTTAAAATGTATACTATATTATGAATATGTGTACCGTTTTAGCTAGCTTTCTGACATACTGTTGGTTGTTTACCTCAGTGGTCCCCAACCACCGGGCCTCGGCCCGGTACTGGTCCGTGGATCGATTGGTATCGGGCCGCACAAGAAATAATTTTTTTTTTTCTTTTTTTAATTAAATCAACATAAAAAACACAAGATACACTTACAAGTAGTGCACCAACCCAAAAAAACTCTCTCCCCCTTTTGTTCTGGGCATTGAACATGAAGACTCTTCCTTCACTGTTCCGAGTGGCCATGAGAGTCTTGGCAGTGCCTGCCTCCAGTGCTCCAGTGGAGCGAGTTTTCAGCCATGGTGGCATCATACTACGCCCCCATCGTGCACAAATGACTGACAGACTCTTGGCTAATTTGGTCTTTTGCAAATGCAATGCAGCATAGGGCCCTGACATATAATAAGTACAACTTTTTTGTTATGTTCACGTATATGTCATGTTTTTTCAATGTTAACACTTTTGTACAAATAAGTACATTTGCACTTTATTTTTCAATGTGTTTGTTCTGTAAAGGAATGAGTTCATGTTTAAAATGACTGGTTAATAGTGCTATTATAAAGTGCAATGTCAGCACAATTGTATTTCCTGCAATTTAAAATGCACTTGTTTTAATAAATAAATACAGCGTTTGAAAAGCATACACAATCTGTGTTAATATATTAGTCTGTGGTTAAAAGGACTTGAAAGGACTCGAAACTCAAAATGCAGGACTTAGGACTTGACTTGAGACTTTCCAGTCTTGACTTTGGACTTGACTCGGGGCTTGCCTGTCTTGACTCGGGGCTTGACTTGGACTTGAGGGCAAAGACTTGAGACTTACTTGTGACTTGCAAAACAATGACTTGGTCCCACCTCTGGTTTACAGTACAGTTGTCATTCAGTTCAATTTCAGTGAATCTCGCTGTATACTTTCACTGGAAAATATATCGAGATATATCGAATATCGAGTTTAAGTAACATAGAGATATACTTTTTCGTCCATATCGCCCAGCCCTAGTTGTTGGAGTTGTCCGACTTTTTGTGTGGCCATAAATGCATCACTGGCTAAGTGCCATGAGTGCGTGTGTTGGTGCAGGTGAGAGAAAATTAGCGGCTTCTGTTGATATGACAGAAGACAAAGAGTTGGTTTAAGCCTGGTTTGTATGGCAGAAAATAACCAGTTTTTCTAGATAGGTTTTTTTTACTAATGTTTTTGGTGTGGTAACAGTTTTGCTCAATAAAGTGAATGGTGGAATTCCTGTCTTTAAAGCGTCTCAACAGACAACAATTTGACAGTGTTGACAAACATTTTATCCGTTACGGCCACTCTTGTCACCTGTGACTCACAGAGTTGCATTGCAAAATCCTACTCAGTGGCCTCGTGGTTAGAGTGTCCGCCCTGAGATCGGGAGGTTGTGAGTTCAAACCCCGAGTCATACCAAAGACTATAAAAATGGGACCCATTGCCTCCCTGCTTGGCACTCAGCATCAAGGGTTGGAATTGGGGTTTAAATCACCAAAAATGATTCCCGGGCGCGGCCCCGCGGCTGCCCACTGCTCCCCTCACCCCCCAGGGGGTGATCAAGGGGATGGGTCAAATGCAGAGGACAAATTTCACCCCACCTAGTGTGTGTGTGACAATCATTGGTACTTTAATTTTGTACTTTAAATCATACAGAATACATTCTAATGTGTTTGTTTCATTTAGAGTTCAGATGGGATTTTTGATTTTCTGTAAGGCATATATTTGCTGTGCGTAGAGGACGCGTGAGCAGTGCGCAATTGCACACCTTAGAGGGAACATGCTTCACACACACACACACACACACACACACACACACATACACTGAGCAGGACAACACGAGAAACTAACGGCTAAAGCTTTAATGTAAAGTAGGAGTCATCGATCCAGATGTTGATACCTTTGATACCTAGTTTAGTATTAGTGTATAGACCAGACATGGGCAAATAAGGCCCGGGGGCCGCATGCGGCCCATTAAGCTTTCCTCCGAGCATTCCCAAATAATTTTTTTAGATCTTTAAGATGGAAACTGTAGCTGCCATTATGATGTGCAGTGATGTTTTCAAATTAGCGTAAGTCTTGAACTATACGAAGTATTTCAATGGTTGGAATCTGCACTTTTGCATGATATACTACTTACTATGGTAATCTAATTAGTTACAATGGTAATCGAAGTCACAGCAGCTCAGACGAGGCACCAAGCAGTGTGGGTGGGGAGCGTTTCCATAGAGTGTTTCCAGAGCGGCCAGCCTAAAATGCGGGTGTCAGGGACAGTTGCAGAAGGACTTTTTTACAACAAAGTTCTAAAGCTTAGTGATGTATCAGATTGTAGGTGGGTTTTTTTTTTACATATTTCGCTGTTTGTTGCATTTTTGTTGCGTTTGGCTTGAGTATATGCCGATCGAAAG